>NC_079168.1:52926682-53016682 GCF_947568905.1 Ostrea edulis | reverse complement strand
GATGCCAAAATGTTAGGATGGTGTTGTTGCCAAGATGTTGGAATGGTGCAGAAGTCAGGATGATGGAATGTATTGATGCCAAAATGTTGAGATGGTGTTGATTCCAAGAAGTTAGGATGACGTTAATGTGAAGATGTTGGAATAGCGTTGAAGCCAGGATATTGGAATGGTGTTGACACCAAGATCTTAAAATGGTGTTGATGCCAAGATGTTGGGATGGTGTTCATTCCAAAATGTTGAGATGGTGTTGATGCCAAGCTGTTAGGATGGTGTTGATGTCAAGCTGTTAGGATGGTGTTGATGCCAAGCTGTTAGGATGGTGTTGATGTCAAGCTGTTAGGATGGTGTTGATGTCAAGCTGTTAGGATGGTGTTGATGTCAAGCTGTTAGGATGGTGTTGATGCCAAGCTGTTAGGATTGGTGTTCATACTTACTTATCGTCTCCCTGTCCAGAAGGACAAATGAGGCTGTAAAACAAATATTTCCCCTTGTACCTGTTGTTAGCAACAACCTGTGCCTCCTTCCAAATTTTCCAACCTAGTTCTTCCTGTTCTCTTCCACTGTTTGTCTCCAGGTAATCTTGGGTCTATCTGGTTTTCTCTTTCCTTCTGGGGCCCCATGTCAGAGTTGTTGTCTCGAAGGAGAACATGGCCTATCCATTTCCATATCATAATTGTAGTTGATGTTGGAATAGATCTGGTTTTCTCATATAGTTCTAAGTTAGTGATCTTGTCTGACCAGTATATCTGAAGTATTCTTGGAAGATATTTATGATGAAATGCATCTAGTCTTTCTTTGTCTCTCTCTGGTTCTCCAAAACTCTGAGCAGTGCAAGACAGATATGATGTTGGAATTGAATATTCTCAGTTTAGTTCTTGTGCTGTACTGTGCTGTCTTCCACACATGGTTCACGGATAAAAAGGCATTTCTAGCTAGGCCTAGTCTTCTCTTTATGTCAGCCTCTATTCCAAAAGCTATGTCCATTGCGGCACCAAGATATAAAAAACTTGCTATGTCTTCTACTTCTTAATCACCTATCTTGATGGCTTCCTTCTTTTTGCAATTAATCTTTATACTCTTGTGCACATTCACCTGCAGTCCTGTGGAGTTTGCTACTTCGGTTAATCTGCATGTTATATCTGAATGCCACATCATCATCATAATCAAGGTCTTCTAAAGTGAACATAAATTTCCAGTGTATTCCTCTTTTCCTGTTGTAAGTATTTCTCATTCATATCCAGTCTAAAGCAATAATGAATAGGAAGCCTGACATAAAACATCCCTGTTTCACTCCTGTCTGTACTTTGAACCAGTCTGTTGTTTTTCCATTTTCTTTAACGCAGCTGGCCCTTCCTGATACTGTTTACATACACTTCTGGAATCCAGTTCTGCCTTAGTATGTCCCATAGCTTGTCCCTGATTATGAGGAAACTCGAAATCACAAACCCGGTTGGTGGGAACCATTATAAACAACCATGTTGGCCCTTCAAACATGAAAGTAGGTGTTGGGCTTGAGGCCAACAACCTCCTTCCTTTAAAAAAATCAAGGATTATGGAAACCGATGGCTCCATGCCAAGATGTTAAGAATTGTGTTAAAGCCAAGATGTTAAAATGGTGTTGAAGCCAAGATTTAAAATGTCAAAATGCATATAAATATATAAAGACATAATTTATGTGCAACTGTTCAAGAAATTCAAGATCAAACAAGAAGCACTGAAAAAACCATGAACAGTATACTGCAATAAAATGAGTCAATTTGGGTAATGGAATTCAAAAACATATTCAGTTTGATATGTCTGGTCTGGACTTTTCCGAACTGCACATCTTAAACCTAAGTTCATCTGCTATATAATCAAAATGGCAGCAAAAAAAATTAATAAAAAAAACCACACCAACAAACAAACACACAAACAATAAAAGAACAGTATGCTAGCTGCAAGGAGCAAAACTACTGTTTTGTTATGGTTTGAATCAGATGTACTAAAAAAAAAAAAAAATGTATGCAGTAATCATACCTTGCACATTTCAGTGAACCATTGATATATTTTATTGTATAGACATACAAAGGGATTGGTTCTATCAAGTTAGAAAACCTCTCCCAAGTGAAGCATTGTACAAAACCAGGTAACATTATATATAGCAATGGCTGAACAAATAAAGGGAACCAAAACTTATGTACTTTTTATTATTTTCCCTTAAAGTTGTATGGTCCGAATTTTGACAAATTATCCCAACCTTTTAAAAAACACTGTAAAATCATTGCAATAATCCGTCAACATCAAATGAAATACTTCAAAATAGTTGATCCTGCAATCCCACCATTTTCATCAGCAAAATACATCTATTCCATTTCAGAAGTTGCCATGATGTCACCCAATTTATGGCTGTATAGGGAAACAATCGGCTGTATATTTCTGAGCCGTAGTAGAATAGAAATAATAAAAGTTCTTATTTTCGTAGATGATGCAGTATAACTTCCTCAGTATGAAAATGTTGTTTGAACTATAAAAGCCTTGGCTGACTCCTTGGCCATTATATTTCAATGCAACATTTCTCAACCTCGGAGGTTATACGGCAACAACTACAAAAACCTGTACTTTATTTCTTAATCATATTATGAGATATATATATATCATTGCAAATCTTGCGAAAATAACATATAAATCTCAGCTTGTTAAAAGCTGTTGGATTGTGCGTAATATTATAACTACTTTGTTTTGTATGCAGCACAAGGTGATACACATCACACAGTAAATAGCTTGGTGCATGATCAAGGATACTTACTTAACTCATTAACAAGTTATTGCAAGGCATGAATTAACATGGTATTATGAACCATGTTAAGTGTCACCCAAGTGCACATTAATTGCTAAAACCGACCAAAGCTGAAAGTAAATTTCCAGACATGAATTATAATGGACTGATCTGAGATTCAGTGAAGGCATCAAGTCCAAATATTCAGCCGAGCCAAATCCCAGTCCAGATTAGGGGTGTTGGTATCCCTGTGAAGTGTAGATAGGAAGGGGTGTTGGTATCCCCGTGAAGTGTAGATAGGAAGGGGTGTTGGTATCCCCGTGAAGTGTAGATAGGAAGGGGTGTTGGTACCCCCTTGAAACTAGTTGTCCATGAGAGGTATTGTTGTCCTCTGCATAGATACGTCATCTTAGCAAGGCTCTGTAGATAAGGGCTGTGTTCAAAATCATAGTGACAACGTAGTGCATAATAGTGCTATGAAATTGAACGAACATCTAGACTAGCCCTGTATAGGGATAACAAGATTTAATTTATAGTGTGTTCAATAAACCTAGCAGCTACAATCTTGAACGTAGCCCTGGTGAGCCTTACTGGCTTCCGTCTCAGTGAGATCTTGTGACTGGAAAGAAGGCAAGCTCACAGTTGACATCCCAGGGTTGTCACTAGAAATTATTGAAGACGAGTCCCATGAAAATTTGATGAGTCCCATGAATATTTCATGTCTTTTTTTATGTAAGACAATTAAAATGGAAGCAGTACAAAACATAACAGTGATCACTTCGTACACATGAAATTAAAAGTAATCAATCATGACTTGGCATCGGATGACTAATTGTCCATGCCAACAGAATTACTTCCCCGAATCTCCTATCATCACAACAACCCTACTCAATATTAAAAAGCATTTTAATCAAATTATTATTGTGATAAAATTGATGCATACTAGTTTTGTTTGCCGACGATCTGTTATACCTACCAAACTACTTTAATCAAATTACTGTTTACAAACTACGCTGCTTTCGATTCCAATAAAAATGGCTACCGGATGACAAACATTTATATTTAAATATAGATCCTGACTTTAAAAAAATAAAATAAAATAAACAAATAAGAAATAAAAATAAATAACTGCCAGTGGCAAAATGATTTTCACTTTGCATCTATCTAATTATCTTTTTGACATTATCGTCAATAGACCAGTTTCGGTGACCTTAGTGATAAACCGCGATTTCCTCATTAATCACTCGAATTAAATAAATAAACAATACACCTACCTATAAAGTAATTAAGTTCCTTTACTTTCATCCCAAAATTCTAAATCCATTGATACGTTAATTGAATAGATTTTTGTAACAAAAAACATGTCACTTTGTGCTCCTAAAATGTTGACGTCACCTATTTCGGTGACCATTGTTAATATAGGTTTGCCAAAAATTTGTAACTGTAAAAACGTACACAGGAAGAATGTGCAACTAAACGTCAATTAATAAAATAACATAGTGTAGAATTCTTGACTTTTGGTATACTTTATATAAATTTGAAGGTTTGCTTGAAAAAGTAAATAGTAAATGGGCTTATTTTTGGGGTGCTGGTGTCCATATTTTGCATACTCTCCTTCTTGTAGTTCATTTTCGGAAAAAAATTGAAGACATGCTCTATACATGTATGTTTGCAAACACCACAGCGAAATTGATGATGTAATCAACACCCGGAAATGACAATGCGCACACGTAAACAAAAGGTCATCAATTCTTGTCAGTCACTGAAATAGGGCAGCCGACGATATATTCTAATTCACACCTAAATGACAGACGCTAAACAAACAAGTCGGATTGGGACACTGTGAACTTGGTGGTATTATCTCTGTTCACTAGAGCGCAACATTTTACCTAGATTTTTTCCAACTACAAGTTTTAATTAATACACAATATCAGGGCTTCCAAGTAAAATTATGATTTTAACTCGGAGTCTGAGACGCGTCCGCAGTAATCTCGGTTGAAATTCGGCTTGGCTAAATATCTGGACTGACGCCTTCACCAAATTTCGAAGCAGTCCTTCATAATTCATGTCTGGAAATTTACTTTCAGCTTCGGCCAGTTCTAACAATTAATGTGCACTTATTGAACACTGCTGTTCGCTTCAAATAAGTGATTTGACTATCAAACTAACTCGCTATCACTATTAATTTTGTATTGCTTACCGTCTAGGTATAAAAATCTCAAAATGAAAATTGGCACTAAAATTTTCTGTTCAAATGAAGACTCCCATGGCGCAATATTTTATCTCCTGGAATTGAAGAGTTCCTATAGTCTGCTTTATCTTGTCACTGATACATTGTATCTCTACATACCTACTTGCATTTCGCTAATTTAAAAAACAAACTATGGGAACTCTTCAATTTTGGGAGATAAAATATTGCGCCATAGAAGTCTTCATTTGAATGGAAATATAAGTGATGGTTTATTTTATGGAATTTACATACTTAGACGGTAAGTAATACAGCATTAATAGTGATACAGATTTGGTTTGATAGTCGACTAACTGATTTGAAGTGAACAGCAGTGTCACCTAATTGCACATTAATTGCTAGAACCGGTCAAAGCTGAAAGTGAATTTCCAGATATGAATTATGAAGGACTGCTCCGAGATTCGGTGAAGGTGTCAGTCCAAATATTCAGCCCAGCCGAATCTCAACAGAGATTAGCGTCCGCGGGACTCGTCATATCAGACAAACTTGCATCCCAAATGAATTTTCTGCATCTAGGATGCAGATTCTTGCGTTAGTGACAACCCTTGACATCCATAGTGAAGGTCAGACAGACTATTGTTTTGAGAAATACAGTGTTTCCCAAGGTATTCTGGTACTTACTGGACATTTGGTCCAGTAATGGTTGAGATATTACTGGACCAAATCACATTTTACCAGACCAAATTTTTTATTGACAAATTAATCCCCTATTGGCCCCACCCTACCCTTGGAGCCATGATTTGGACAAACTTGGATTTACACTATATCAGGAAGCTTAAAATTTCATGTAAATTTGAACTTTCTGGCCCTGTGGTACTTGAGAAAAAGATTTTTAAAGATGTTCCCTATATATTCCCACGTAAAACTTTGATCCCCGATTGTCGCCCTACCCTACCCCTAGGACCATGATTTTAACAAACTTGAATCTGCACTATGTCAGGAAGCTTTCATGTAAATTTGAACTTTCTGGCCCAGAATGGCATCGGCGACGTACTTTATTAGCCCAAGCACTTCACCTCGATTTTTCAGTGGAGTAAACTTTTCCAACCCGTGTTATGAAATACACATTTTTTTTAAAACTCGAGCAATTCGCGTAACTCAAATTCAAATAGTTCAATCAAACGTGCCCTTGTTGTTCAAGTACTTCTTGATCAGAGTATAGTTTAAACGCTTTATTTACCTGTTAATTATTACTTAATTCAAACGCTTCAAAGACGTCTGTAGTTTCACGGATATTGCTCAATTGTATTATCACCCTCTCGGGGGAATTGAAGATGATTGCAAGATGGATAAATATTTGAGTTAAACGTAAACACGTTTTCTGTTTGCAATGACTAAAGAACAGAATAAATTTTGGGACATGCTGCTAAAAACTGAAAATTTATCTAATCATGTATTTCATTAGAAAAAAAATTATAGGACACTTGGTCCGGCCAACAACTGATATTGATCGGACCAAAACAAAATTTACCGGACATCTGCCAATGTCCGACGGACCTTCGAAATCACTGGAAATAGGTAATGCTAATAACTAGCTGTTGTGTTGTGCTATTTCAAATGGACTTAACAATTTACATTAATACTCAGTTTTGGCAATGACATCAATCGATGACCAATGCATTGTCATAAATGAGAGATGTTTTTCTCAGCAAGTTTGTCGAACGAGTGACAAGTTCGGAATAGAAAGTCTTAAAGATAAAATCAACCATGGACATAAGTACTAAACAATGATTCAAAATTTCAAACCTTGCAGCTATTTGAGTGAAATATAATCGAAGACAAATCAATGTCTAAAACCTATAGGTTTGCCTAGTAATGCAGCTTGTATCCACATGCTCAGAAAGTAACAAAATATAGCGAGGAAATTCGAAATAATAAAAAAGGTTTTGTTATAATGAATCAACAATTAAAGATTACCTATACTTTTTCTAAATGGGAATCTTAGTAGTGTAATCATAGCTCCGTCTTCTTGTAAATATCTTTTGCGAAGCTAGGCATGAACCAATTTTAAAACTGAATTTGTTCAACCACCGAGTTTACACATCTTTCACATGGGGGCAGCCATATTGAAATAGAACCTAACCAAATATATAACACACACATACACACACAAAAAATTCTTTGAAAAAATGCGCTGAAGTTTATTAATACGTGTTTAATTGATGTTCCATGATTTTGAAAATTAACAAATAAATAAATTATCTCCACAGTACCAAAACACCCTGGGACTTGAAAGGGATAAATACCAATTTCGACAATGACCCTGACCCAGCTGTAAAATAAGAAACCTTCGTTTATTCTCTTTATTGCAGAATATATATTTAATAAAACTTTGTAAGCAATATTATATACATTGCATACTATGATATGAGTGGTAACTTAATAATAATTTCTGCGTAAGGTAATGAAAAAGATCTCGTTTACAAAATCCCGTTGGGTTAACCACAGACGCCATATTTGATCAGTGATAGGTATGGCGTAGATTTTGAGGATGTTTTGATAATCCTATGAGTAATCAATCTTGCTAATTAGATTAATTATTCAACATAACAGGTAAATACTGTTTTCTAGGGTTATTTTACTTGACTTTAATTAAGTAGTAGTTATTTAGATTCAGATGCATTTAAACAGGTGCACTTTTGGCGGGTAAGACTATTTTTTGATTCGTTGTTTATCATAGTTTACGACACTCTTGTGTTTCTATGTTACATATATATTATATGTGATTTATATTAGAAGATGATAAAATGACAGAAAGTCATTTTATTATTACATTTATCCTTTTTAAAAGTTAAATCAGTGCTTTTATTTAAAAGTATGAACGGTGTACAGCAGTAGAATTTCTTCAATGTAAATCATTGCACTGTATTGTTTCAGAATTTTGCGGAAAAGATTAGTTTGTGGGATCCATGATATGGGTCGTGATTGAGAAATGAACCGTGAGGAGCCAGGAGTGACTTCCAATGTATATAAAAGTGAATCACCACCATCAAGTACAGCTGAATCTTCATCTGACAGTGAGAACGCAAGCTCTTCTGAAAAAGAATTCTCTGTTCAAGGGACTAATTTTAATCAAGGGCAATTGAAACTTACCATCTCGGCTAAACAAAAAAGTTCATCCACTTCCTCTTCTCCAAGTTATGAAGGCCTGGGATCCCGACTGATCGATGTGGACAGTGTTTTTGTTGACACTGGGGTAAACATACTTTTGATGAATCGCTGCATGGTAAAATTTCTTATTCATTGTAATGAATTGCACATAAAAGGTTCCTGTGCATGTGACACAAATGAACACAGTTCAAAACAAACAGTTGATAAAAATATTCAAATATTAGCTAATGTGAATGATAACAGAATTTATAGTATTTTTTCCATTGTAGCAATCATGTAGAACTAACCCAGAGCAGTATGTGAGAAAGTCATCATCAGTGATGGACCTGAATACTGCTGATTCCAACAGAGACCAAACAGAATCTATGTTTGATGCTCTTGGATCCAGTAGCAGTGCTGAAGAATCTTCAGATAAGTCATCTGTAGGATTTCAGAATACATTCCAACAATTTTTGCAGTCTTCAAACTCGGATGACTCTACCCAAATGTCTGAGGAAAGCAGAATAGCACAGACAAAGCATGGGAATAAAGAATTATTACCAAGTAATTGTTACGTCTTGCTGGATAAAAAGAGCTCTCCAATGAAACGACACTACAAAAAGATGGCTTCAAAAGCAATTACGCTAGGTAATGTAGGAAACTTTGACAAAATTCGTGAGAAAACTAAATCTTTGGCATCCAGAAAAAGAAATGTAGTACTCTATGAAGAAAAAGCAAGTGAAGTTTCTGGGAGTGAACATGAACAACTAAATGAATTGTCCATTTCTGCATCCTCGATCTCCAATTTGCATGACAACATATTTGAGAAAATGAGCAATGCTTTAAGCAACATATCATCTGAAGGGGAAGGTAAATTACAAAAGAAACGAAGGTCACCTAAGGCAAACAAATCTAAGCAAAGACTACAGCATAGTGATTTAGAAAAAGAAAGTGAAAGTCCATGTGAAATCAATGCATCTAAACTGGCTGCTGATATGGCCAGAAATGAGTTCATTTTCAGAAATACAAGAAGCGGAGATGAATCCGATGCCATGTCAGATCGCACCCGTCCAGGAAGTGTTCATGATCAGCAAGAGAGCTTTGCTCGGTTGGACAATATGCAGTCTAATGTTTCACCAGACAGTGGAATATCGTTAGCAGATTCACCAGTTGGAAACGAATCTCCAATATCTGGGACGTTGTCAGATATTAGTTCAAAGACCAACGTAGGTGGATATACAAGTGACCATAGTTGTGTTCAAACTAGTGAAAAACTGGATTCTGTTGAAAGAAGTCATTGTGAATTAACATCCAGATATGAAAAGCAGGATGGTGTTAATAGTGAATCAGTGGTTGATCTGCAAAAGTCTAACAACAAACACGATAAAGAATTTGAAATGGGACCTCTGCACTGTGATAGTTTAGTTGTGAATACAAATTTGGGTGATAATATTCTGGGTTGTTGCAGCAGTAGTGATACTTCCTCTTCGCATTCACCTTCACCAAAGAAGAAAAGTATTGGCCGTGTACCAAAAAGAGCCGAATTTTTGCGGCTACACAAGAGTAGTACCTTGTTGACTACGGGTAAGATGCCAGTTCAGGTTGATGACACAAATTCAAAGGATGATAAACTTTTCTCAGTGCCGTTAATTCCTGGTCCTTCATTGCAAGAGAGACTAGCACAGTGTCCAGATAGGGTTCCCGATGAAAGGAAACCACATAAAGCAAAGAAACGAAAGTACGTACGGCAGAAGCAAAGTAATGAAAAAGTTCTTCAGAAGGCATTTGATGTGTATGAGTTTCATGAAGGAGATAAACCAATCAAGAAGCGCTGTGTAGGCCGTCCACCAGGTCGGGGAAGAGGAAAGATCTCGGCAAGTGGTAGGGGACCCGGTCAACCACCAGGGAAACCCAACTTCAAGAAGAGGGGACCTGGTAGGCCACCCAAAGTAGTTTCTTCACAAGTTGTGAAAAGGGGGCCTGGGCGACCCAAAGGATCTTTAAACAAGAAAACTCTACTTGCAAGAGCAGGTGCAATGTTTTCTAAATGTATTAATGATTCTCAAAATACGTCTTCTGACCCAAGTACTTCCAAAAATGACTCTGGAGAAGTAGAATCTGACTTTGTTCTTCCGGACAACATTTTAGATAATTTATCCCAAATTGATGCTAACTCCGACTTGATCAACTTATCAGACATATCACCTTCTAAGTCATCCGAGTCCTCACTTTCTGAGGCTCAGAATAATTACCTTCAGAACTTATCAGATATATCTCCAGCTAAGTCGACATCAAGTGTGGAGAGTTCTACATTTTCCTTTAAACCTCCACTTGTTCAAATGGGAACAACATCTCCTGTTGTGGAACAAAAAGTTACAGAGAAGAGAAAAGTGGGAAGACCAAGGAAAAGGCCCCACAAACCTGTTGAGTTACCTTCAGAAAGACCTGTGAATGATCATATTCCTACATCAAGTGTAGATAATGAGACAGAGGATAGAGAACTGGAGTCAATAATACAAAGTGTCCAGAATTCCATATCCTCACAGTTTCAGAACCCAAGCATGGCTTTGGATGACATGCCAGAGAGTTCTATTGAGGATGAGCTGAATTCGATAGAACCTACTTTTGACCCTGTACCTTCAATGAATTATCTGCATAGTGCAGGGTCAAAACTGAAACAGGTTCCAAAGATTCGCAAACCAAAATTGCATGTTATGATGCGTAAACATGGCAACTTAAAAAGTAAAAGAGGTCGCAAAAAGAAAAAGTACACAGTCACTCCAATAGAATCGTCAGGGTCAAATTTTAGTGCATTCTCATCCAAATTTAAGTTATCAAGTTCCAAGTCGCTTATTGGTTTTACAAGTAAGCCAAGTATACTGGCTTCCAGTACATTTGATTCTGACCCTGATGAAGAAATGGAACATAGACATTTTCTACAGAAAATGAAGCAGCAACAGAAACTGAAGAAAAGGAAAGAAAAGTTGATCAACTTCAGATCGAAACATAGAAACATTATTGACCCACGTTTTTTAACGGACTTGGAATATGTGATTGACAATTTTCATCTTTTGGCCATTTCTCGGCCAGAAGAAACTTTTATCAGAGTGAAACCAGGGGAAGTGCCATTACCAAGTATCTTCAAGCTTACCAAAATCATTGTGAAACCCAAGAAAAAAGACCTAAGACATCCATTTGAGTCAGAAAAAGTGAAAAGGTTGAAAACTTCTCGGAGTAGGGATTTTGCTTTTCAAATAATGGAGAAAAAAAGCAAGATGAAGTCATTTCATAGGAAAATGTTTAGTCTGAAAGAGAAAAAATTCTTTCCTCCTTGTGATCATTCTGACGACATCCAAGATTTGCAGCAATGTGTCCCAAATGTTCCCCCAAAGAAAAGACACAAGTTTTTGTCAGATATTCCGCCGACAACAAAGACTGTGTCTAATGTGGAGACGGAGCCTGTTCAGCAACCAGAAAAACGAAAACCAGGCCGTCCCAGAAAGAATCCAGTTTTGAAACCCAGATCAGAAAGTAGAGGCACTGAAGGTAGTAAATTCTAACCAAATTACACTGAAACTATGTATGTTTTGTTGGAAAATTTAGAGTAACTTGTGTTTTTTATGACCCAAAGATTGAAAATAGGGCTTATTGCTTTTTTACCTATCAGTCTAGTAGTCTACAAGATAGGTATTGTGCTACAGACTTCATACTTTGAATGAAAAGAGAGGGTAAAAGCTGTATGTTGGAGAAAGTTCAGGTCATATGTCAAGGCCAGGTGTAATTTTGGTCTTTACTTTTGATTCTCTGAAATATGATAAATCAAATACTTTATGCATGTATATCTACAGTCAAATGATAAGTGAAAGTCGAAAGTGTTTGTTTTGTATATCAACGTCAACTTTACGACATTATGTTTGAATTTTGAATGTATTAATTCAAAATATCATTTGACAAGAAGTAGAAACTAGAAACCTTACTCGTTTTACTATTAATTTTTTTTTGCAGCGAGGAACGCTTCATTGCATGTAGAAAGTGCTTCTTCAAACCTTGTTACCAAAGATGGGAAAGAAAGCAGTATAAACTCTCAGGGATCAATTAATTTAAGTGAATCTCCTAGAATTCCATTGGCTACAGACAAATCTTGTGAGATAAACTCAGCTGTGCCCCCTAATTCAAAACTGAGTGGATTTCAGGTAAATTCGATAAGTGTTCAAACTGATTCAGAATTGTCTTGTGTGGATTGTATTCAGTTGCAGAATGGTTCAGAAGTAGTGCATCGTAAACGGGGTCGTAAACCTGGAAGTTCTGTGTCAAAAGACCTGGGTAAGATGCCTGCGGGGCAGCTGTCTAAGTCATTTGCGACAAAAATCAAAGAAAAACTTCTACGAGGTCGGAAAAAGAAACGGAAAGTTGGGCGACCTCGTATTAGACCTTTGGAACAGGATCCCAAAGTATCGAAAATCATTCACAGAAAAAAATCTCATGCTCAACTCTCTCACAACAAACTTCACTCACATCAAATGGAAGGGGACGTAATGTGCAATAATAATGTGACTTCTAGCAGAGACAGTGTAATTAATACAATTGAGTCCGTGATACGAAATGTATGCTCAGAATATGAACCTCTGCCCTCGAAAGAGCGTAAAAAATCTGTTTCCGGTCTCGACAGTGATGACGAGGAATATGTGCCATCCAAACGCATTAAAAAAAGAAATTACTTGAAGACTAAGTGAGTGGCTGTAATTCTTTTCATAGCATTTAGCAAATGTTCATTTGGCAAATCCAGACTATTGTTGTTGTTTTTTTTATCCTTTTTTTTCCCCATTTAATATTCAATTATTTGATATACTTTTTGAAGAAGTCTTATACATGTATGTATATATAAAATTTTGAATTAATCTCTTGAAATATTACTCTAGTTTTCATTAAAAATGACAATTGAAGATAATCCCTTGGTTCTATTTTGTGCAGACTTCCTAGCACGCCCACTGAGGCATTGGACTCTGACATCAGCAACAAGAGAGATGTGACAGGATTACCAAAGAAGAAGTACCAGGACGCTGGGCTCTTCTCAGACACCTATAAAGAAGACCCAGAGTGAGTATAGCCCATACTATTGTCAAAATATCTCGACAGATATTTTCGATATCTCAACAGATATTCTCAATATCTCTGCAGATTTTCTCAGTGTCAATTATTTTCTGTTTATTGTTGTTAAGGAAATCGAACTTGTCCACACTATATAAATCTGTATTTACCCAAAATGGATAGCTTATTTGGTAAAATTAAGTGGTAAATAAAGAGAGCTTGAAACATGGGGGTTTAATGTATTGTAAGATAATCTTGTAAGCAACCACTTTCCTTGAAAACCTTGGTATTCAAAAAAAAAAAAAATCAGATCCCAAAGAAAAGTTGGCACAGATCCAATTGCTTCAAGACCTCATAGAGTGCAGTTTAAAATAAGATAAATTGTAATGTCTGATAACTCTCCAACAGACTTCTTGGAAAATTTAAAACTTGTCTTATTTACACAAATGATCTGGATACAGTGAAAAGATTTTGTCATGCACTAGAGATGCAGGATCTGCACTTCTGAATTTGTCATGGAGAAAGTTTAACAGTTTCTCACTAGAAAATTGGCATCAATTGATCTGGATTAATGGTTTATTCACACAGAATTAATTGCTGCAGTGAATAGTTTTTTGATTTTGAAAGGGATGATAAAGCTTCAAGGACAGCATGGAAGAGTAGTTATTGATAAAGACTCTATAGAGTGGTCGAAAGAATACACTAGTATATAGGAATGTTATAAATGGACTTGTGGTACTGTACGTCATCCTGTGATACCTTGTAAATAAAATTTAACACCCTCACCCCGTGTGATATGACTTAACAAACACCCATATCTATTTCCAAAAAGACCAAAATGATCATTCAAATGCGGATTTTAACCTCCACAGAATACTTGATAGTCATCTAAGCAGATTTAAATGCCATGTATTATATTTCAAGACTGAATAGCTGGTAGCCAAGAGTAATTGAATTTGAAAGCAGGAATTATGTATATGTGCAATATTTTCCTCATCTTTAAATCATTGAACATTTCTTAGTGGAGGAAATTGGAATAAAAAGCATTAAAGAATATTCTGTCCTGTCCTTTGTGATTAAAGACATCTGTTGTGCAGAATGACATTTTCAGTTGGTTTAAAGAGTTATTTGGGAACACTGGTGCATATAGTATTATATGCATTTACACAGATATCAAATTTTCATGTTTTTGTTGCATGATAAAGTGTTTCAATAAGATATTACTGGTCTAAATTAGATGTCATTGATCCAGAGTTTATTTTTTGTAAGTTGAGCAAGATATTTGTTGAAACTGGTGTACTTTTTTTTTTTTTTTGATAGAGAGTAACTTGAATGGGTGTTGATTGATGTTTTTATGAGGTAATATGTTAGTGTTTGTTATGGTGAATTGATGAAGAGATCTAAAATACCAGTGTACTTTGCCATGTAAGCCTGATGCTATACATACGTCACAATGAATGTGAAATTAGTTCACTATTCACTTATTCAAAGGTCTTCAATAGGATGAAGTTCACAAGATACAAGTCGGGGTATTTAAGTAAAGTTTGAACCCTGATGGAGTGATTTAGATGTGTAGATTGGGTAGGAGATTTAATTTGTTAGGAATTGATTGGAGCCATTATGTGTTACGGTTGGTTTGTGTCCCTTTGTGTGGAGATGGCTTGTACCCTGTGATTTTGGCGCTTCTTTTTACTGGGCCTTTCAGTGGTTTTTACCTTTCCAGGGTATTCAGTGATTCAAGACCTTTTTTCCCAACTTGTATTCTGATTAAAGATAAGGGGGCTTCAGAGAAAAACTCTCTTTGTGTGTTAAACTGTGTTCTTTTTGGTAATCTGAGGGAATTTGATAGCTATCAAACTGCACAACAAAAAGGAGACAGGGGGCTATAAACTTCTCACTTGCTTCATCAGTTGAATGCATGATGAACTCCAGTGCATTCCCACCCAATCAAAACACATTGTTCATGTGAAGTACTTCTTTTGTGATAGGTGGTTTGATATGATTACACAAGCTACCGAGTGTCAAATTAAAGAAGGGGGGATTTAAATGTTGATGTGTTGACTTGTTAGATGGTTTGGGCCATTTAACTTCTACCAGTGGGAATTAACAAGGTTTTGTTAAGACAGGATGCTGCTGCCAGTGAACCATATAATGGGCTCTGCAGATACTGAGACAGGAACACTGGTGTTTCAAGCTTGTTAGGCTTTACATGGCAAGTCCTCCCATCTGCTGGTCGGGCAGTCTGACATTGATACAGAGTGATTACTTTGACCCAGGGTGCTGAAATCTTGTGTATGGCTCATGATGCAGATTCTATGATTTGTCAAAGCATCTTAAACCCTGTGTAGAAACATATGACTTACATGCAAGCATTAATGAATTTTCAGTCTGTTTGCATAAAATTTATGTTCCAATTTATAAAATTGACTTTCCATATATAAAGGTGTCAGACAGAACAAGAAACAAGGGGAAAGATATGTTTAAATCTGTTTTGATATTAAAGATCAGTTTCCTTGTGTAAATTGCTTCCAATAAGGAAGTGCTTTGAAGTGTAAATAGCTTCATGGGGTAACACTTGAGAAAAAAAATGTTTCCTTGTCAGGTGTAAATTTCTCTGTGCAAATGCATTCCTCTATATGTCCTGGTTGCTAGGCAGTAGATGGGACATTTCACAATTGTAAATTTATAAACAATACTTTACTCAAGAAGGTCATTAAGTCTACTTTACAGTTTGCTTGTCATATCCTCTTAATCCACTTCAATTAATTGTAAAATATTTGATATATATATATAATGCACAAATGAAAATTGTGGCAATATTAAAACTATAGAACTGGAGAGATATATAGGTATCTGCTTCTGCAGTGATAATTTATATGCAAGATTAATATGGTCTTGGTAATTGAATTTTCATAATTTATTCATGCAGAAATGAAGGTCACTCTTTCAACATCACCCCAGACAGAAACACTTGTCAGATAGACATGTTCAAAATTTACATATATGTCAAAAATTTGGAAAGCCTTGAAAAGTTTTTGTTTGTTAAAGTTTGAAACCTTGAGCTGATGTCAAGCCATGTGGATGGCATTTATAATATTAAAAAAAAGAAAAGAAAAGAAAGGCTTTGTCCCCATTGGAGTGACTTTTTGATCAGGCCTTAGATATGACCAATGGTCCAGTCCACATCTGCTCGCCTCGTAACACCTGCTAAGTGACGCGCCTCCATGCATGTCCTTTGTTCAACATCTTTCCTGACACACACACAACTGAACTTCTTTGGTATTCTCTACCCCCTTTTAATTTTTTATAGTGGAAAAATTAGTATTCAAAACTTGTGGTAACTAGAACGATTGATCAATTTTGCAAGTTTCCAAGTGCTGACAATGAAAGGCCTATAAACATCTGAAGCGTCCATCTATGACAAAGAAATCCCAGGATTACCTGTATTTCATAGTGTGTAATGTCAAGTTTTTTATCGATTTAAACATAAAATCAGCTTCTTTCTCCACATGGCCATTTTTATGGCACATCATTTTCAATTTAGACATGCAAGCTAATAGGATTGAGAAAAAACCAATATTAGGCAGATGATTTATTTAATTTTTGGATGAGGATTCTTTTCCACATTTGACCTTTTCCCAAGGCTGTCAATCTATGACAACATGCTCATGTTTCCAATTAATGAATGCTTTAAGATCAGAAAATTATGTAATGGAATGGAACATTAAGTAATTTCCTTGTACTGTGAATCAAGCTTCATGAACACTATTTTTATAAAAGAAGATGGATGAATTCATCTATTATCTGGTGTTGTTATATTTCTATTGTACGCTGACCTCCTTATTGCTTGTTTTGCCACGATTAATGAATATTTCCTTAGTACTCTAAAATTTGGATAATTATGTAGTCAAATAGTTTTTGCATTTATCAACATAGCTTTTGTAAACATATTATGTATATTGCTTTTTCTTTGGGTTGACAAATTTTACCTTGCGTTTGGAAAATTTCATAAAAGACTAAATGCAATACATACAAACTGAATGATTTTGTGTTTTCAATAGCTCTTCAAGGTGGGTTTTTTATTTATTGACAGCAATACTGGTCTGCAAATTGAGATAAAATCTGTCTTTATTTGTATTGCATAATCCAAGATACCAGAGATGCTGATCCATTTAGAATCAAGTCTTTTAACACTGTTTGGAGATGAATAATGTTTTGGGGGAGTTGTATAAAAGGTTCATTTAATTCTCTTAACAATATATTGATCTGGTTTTCTATGAGATCACAGCAGGATAGGAGAAACACTGTAATGCAATCGCAACATTATTTACTGGCCGCTTGAATATTGAATCTATTCCCAATCAATATTTGACTAACATAATTGAGAAAAGAGGAAATAGGACCTAGATTTTTGCTAAACTGGATGATGGGCTGGTATTGATTTTCAACACAAGTAAATTTTCATCCTGCACAGCTCAGTAAATATCAATTAATGGGCAGAAAAAGTCTGGTGTCATTAGTGGTGAATATTAATTTACTATGCCTTTGATTAATTGCTGTTAAAAGATTAGGTCTGCATGTGCTGATCTCTAATAAAAATCCTTGACTGCATTCTGATGCACTTAGACCTGATGTTGTTATTCTTCATAATAAAACTGTGTGTAACATTGATTTGACTTCTGCCATCGCTCAATGATCATGGATGATCATAGTTTTTTCATGTCAATGAATCAGCTTGGCAGTATTATCTGGCAGTGCGCAGGAGAGGGAAACAAGCGAGAAAAAGAGTGGTTTTAATCAGAGGAGCTATCCTGTCACGATCATAACAGTGCACTTATTGACGGAAAGTTGATCGACCTTCGAAGCTAAATTTACGCCATCGTTAAATAACAGCTTAGAGAATTTAGTATTTTCCCTTAAGGCAATCCTTCCTGTCTGTTGCTAAAGAGAGAAAAATAAAGCATCATTGAAAATTCTATACTGGTTAATTTTGGAATGTTAATGACTGGAGCAAAAAAATTCTTCATTATGATGTGTCATAATTTGTGTTCTATTCATGACAAGGTATAAGAAAATAAACTCCTTGTTACCTTGCTGAAAGAAAACCCGATATATTTAACATATGAAGTTGTGAATATTGCAGGTGAAAAACATGACATAGAGGTCAAAGAAAATAGGTTAAACAGAGTGCAAGATCATACTCCACCCACTGGGTCAAGTGTTTATTTAAAATAGTGTAATTTCAATTCTCTCGAGTGATACGATATCATAAGTATAGATGAATAAACAATGAAGATTTTCTTGTTAATTATTTCTTACATGGTGAAAATATGGTGATTAACATTGGAGTCTTAATGAGATAGATGAGATAACCAAGTAGGAATAGGGATTCTTGAGGGGAGAGGAATGTCATTTTTTAAGGAATGGGTTGCTTTCAGGTCAAGAGGTCAATTTGTGTACCGTGTATGTAATTTAAAAAACAAATACAACTCATCTTCAACGATTTAGTGTTATAGATCTGTTCTCTTTGTTTCAGCAGTAAGAAGACTCATTACAACGGAAGCAGCAGCAAAAGTCGTGAAAAGGTGGTGTATAAAAAACAGGGTAGTCTAATGCCACCACCCATCCATGTTGGCAAACACCTCAGAGAACGTCAGTGTGACTTTCTGCTGTCATACGATATCTGGTGGCAACTGAACAATGATCTGGTAAAAAAAAATATACACCTCTAAATGACAGCCAGATTGTTGCTTTGTATGCTTTACCAGCCTATCCCTGCACAGTATAGAAAGTTTTTACATTAAATCAGAAAAACGAGATTTTATGTAACACTCTCTACTTTTTTGTGCACTTATGCTCATCGTACAGAGGAGTAGTTTAAAGCGTGACTGATAAGCTTTTGCTTTCTGAGGAAGCTAATTCAGTTATCATGCATGTGCTCTAAAATAGATGTTAATTTTTTGCAATAAAATGATATTTATTCTATGAAATTTAATTAAGAGGTTTTGGGAAAAGATAAAGGATTTCTTGGAAGTTTTCTTTTAAATTTGTTGTACTTTTTGATTGAACATTTTAATTGCACTGCTCTTAACAATATATATGTATAGATAAAAAATATTATTCAATAGGGGAAGACGATTACTGTGTTTACTAGATAATGTGGCATGAATGCATTTAGATAATTATTTCATGCAAGCATATTACGAAAAATAATTGAAAATTGTGAAACTGCAATATGTATTGATATTAACTATAAGTGATAAAACTGGAGAGCATTATTATAGTCTGTATTAACAAATACTGATGCTTAATTAATAAGTACTGGTGTGTATATATGGCTGCTTGCAAACTCGGATGAAAAAAAGTAAATAAATATTGGTAATTGTGTTTTAGTTGTAGTAAATAGGATGCAGGTAGAAATGATTTGATGATTTCATTAAACTCTCAATACATAGGAAGAAAACCCATATGTTCTCTTTATGAAATTATAAAGTAATTTCAGTTGGCCCCTTCAAATTCAGCAGGAATTCAAATATGATTGTGATTTTGGCGAACATGATACTTCACGTTCTTTCTCAAGAGTTGTCCAATACCGAAAGTGTATTTTCTTTTTCAGTTACCAAAGAGAGAAAGCCACGAAGAAAAGTACAGAAAGATCAGAAACAGTAAGTATGCATGTGTGTAATCAACAAGATGTTGTAAGAGGGGGGGGGGGGGGGGGGGGGGGGGGCTGCAGGATGCTAACTACTTCATGGGTTACCTTGACCTTAATTTGTTAAGATTCTCTAAAACCACAGAATTCCTTTCCTGCGTGATTGTAAAGTTTTAAACTGCAGATTAACAGTTTGGCTGTGTTCAGGATGAAATTATTTCTTGCTTGACAGCTGCTTACTGGAAAAAGTACACTCACAGCTGCATATAATATTGCATGGCAGACCTCTGGGGAACCATTAAATTGACTTAAAAACAGTTTATGACTGGAGCAGTTCAGGCATGGTTAATGTAATTCATTAGGAGTTGTTTGCAGATCTGTTCAACACTGCAACAGATAATAGGCAAAGGTGGATAAAAATAACAATTGTTGTGTAGGCGCTTGTTTTTTCGCTTGCATAAACAGGGATCTGGGTAATAAAGTGGATATGTCTATTGATAGGAGTTAAAGCTTAACAGGTGTGATCACCTTATAGGTCTTAGCAAAATTTTATTTTATCTTGTCATCACTTGATGTGTTATCAGTTCAGGTTAGTAAGGGAATACACCCAATGGGCCAATATACACATAAACTTGGCTGTTGTTTACCATGTATTATTTATCCAATGGCATATAGAGAGGTGGTTTATTGTTATCATTTGCCAGTAATTGCTTTTACTATGTGGTAGAGTTATTGAAATATGACATGATAGGTCCTCATTAATTTCTTCACCCTGGTACGAGAAACATGCATATTTATTTTAAGTAAATTATTATTTGTAATTAATTATGCAAAAGGAAGGAAGAAAAACTGGCAGTGGTGAATTGTTGATATTATATACATTTCACTGGGAGTTGTTGAATTAATAGATGAGTGGTTTTGGTTACAAATTCAAGCCCCATGTCATTTGGCAAGGAGAACAAAATAATTTGTCTCAGCTGCAATTGCATTGGAAGCAAGTTTTTGGTTACATCTTGGTTTTATGACATCACTCCAATGCATCAATGACTCACTGTCTGAATAAAAAAATGTTTCACATGTTTTCATTCATTATTGAGAAATCATGACTAATACCTCACGACAAAGACGCTACAACGAGGCAATATACCGTTTAAGTTTTTATGAATATTATAGTTCATTTATTTATTTTTTTTGAGAGAAAGTTTAAACTTTTAATGTTATACTCATATAATCTAATTTATTAGGAGAATAATGTTACTTGTCCAGTTTTTATGTGTAATGCTCTCCAACCCTCCCACCACACCACCCTTTCTCTCCTACACCCAGATACCATTCTCAGACAACACTTGAAGATGGTGATAAGAGAGGATTATCTTTGAACTTTGAATTAAACTATTTACATGCTCCATACAATGCCGTTGCTGGATATGTTTCACACAGGCTTACGTTTCTCTTAGAGACATGAGGATTTGGAAGATGTAAATAAAAGGAAATTGAGTGCTGAAGAATTAGTATGGTTAGCCATTAACTCTGATCATAAAATGGTGATTTGCTATAGAACAGGCATTGTTATAGATACACTAGAACTCCTAGGATTTGCCCTTCCTTACACCAGTAATGGGTGATTATGTCCTTATAATCAGGTTCTGATGATCATGGTTGCCAAGGCAATTGAATTTTCATGTAGGTTTTTGTCATTAATTACCAATAAATGCCCAGTGTATCCAATGCTGTTGTATCTTGTTTTATTCTTGATCGATGATCAAGTTTAGCCTTTTAAACTTAGATGTAGATCTTCTCAGAAGAAACCCCCTGTGATAAAACAAGATTGATTCTCACATATTGCACGAGGGTATAATTGAGCCTCATTCAACTCCCGGTTTTTCACACATGGACTTTAAATACACAGCTTGCTTCTTTAGAATGAAAATAATAATGCACTCGCACACCTCATTGAATAATATTGATTTAGAAATATATTTTGAATTAAAACTAGTTTAGGTAAAAATGGTACATGTAGTAGGTAATAATCATTTAATATGTGGTGATAAATACATATATTAGCAGATTTCTTGAGATATCTAAAGTGGCATTTCCAAAGAGGATGCAATAGAGGACTTCAATCTGATCTTGTTTTTTAAAAAAAACCTCCTTGCTGGATCATACATCACAGCTCGAGAAATTGATTGGACTTGTTTCTGTGTGTCCAACATTAAATCACATGATATGTGTGGGTTATTTCTTTATCGTGGTGTATCTAAGCCCATCCTGAATACAGCAATCCAATAGCATTTAGAGTTAGATAAACTTTTGATATCCGTCTGCTAATTTGCAGATGGAATTTTACCTGAAGTCAAAATTGTTTTTAGTAATTAGAATGTTACAATGGATACTTGAGAGATGCTGCACTGTATATAGCAGACATTAAGGCAATTCTAATATTACACAGGGATCTGATTACAATTACTGTCTTTGTCTTGTTTTTAGCTCACCTAAGCCAAAGGCTCACGGGAGCTTTTCTGGTCGAAAGTTGTTTGTCGTCGTCATCATAAACTTTTCACAATTTCACCTTCTTGAGAACCACTTGGTCAATTTCAACCAAATTTGACAAGGAGTATCCTTGGGTGAAAGGGATTCAGATTTGTGCAAATGGGTGCCATAGATAATCAAGAAAATTCAAAAATAGGGTGGGGCTATTTAAAATGTTCTTTTCAAGAACCACTGGGCCAGAATAGATTAAACTTGTGTGGAAGCTTTGCGGCATAAAGATTTAAGTTTGTCCAAATCATGGCCTCTAGGGGTAGGGTGAAGCTACAATTGGAATTTAACTTTTCATGGGAATTTATAGGAAAATTTTTTTATGAAAATTTCTTCTCAAGAACAGCAGGGTCATTATTAATCACATTAATATGTAAGCATTCTCAGATACCTTAGATTCATTTGGAGGGAGAGGGGCACAATAGGGTAACAAAGTTTTCAATGGGAATATATAGGGAAAAAACTTTATAAAGCAACAACATGATTAGTCATGTCAATATGCAAGGATTGCCAGGAAATACAAATTCAAATTTGTGTGTGGGTATGGTATAGTGATACTGCATTAGGGGATAAACGTTCTACATGGGAATTTATATAGAAAAACAAGTCTTTAAAGATCTTTTCATGCACAGTTGGGCATGAATAGTCATTTTGTCAGGCAAGCATCCTCAGGTAATGCAGATTCCAGTTTATTCAAGTCATGACCCTGGAGGGTAGGGTGGTTTCACAATAGGGAAATCAAATTTGTACATGACAATAAGGTGTGAAATATTTTTTTGGTTTGCTGTGACAAATGTCTGGAGAGCTATTGTCATGATCCCGTTAAGTCTGGGATTTATCTTTTAAACCAAAGGGTATAGGGGTTAGATATTTCATATATAGATACCTCATGAAAGACCTTTGTTGTGGTACCAAGACTTTTTACCTAGTGACCTTGGACTCTGACCTACTTTTCGAAAACTTTAACCTGGTCTATATATTTTGATCCAAGAGGGATAGGGGTTTGATAATTCACATAGATGCCTCATGAAGAGACCTTTCTTTTGGTAGAAAGACTTGTGACCTTGTACTGTGACCTATTTTTAAAAAACTTGCTAGTATTCTAATTTAGTGTAGGTACATGTTTCAAGGTTCGACAATAATCAGAATTGGGACTCCCCATTTGGATAACCTAGGTACTGATCTCAGGTTGCCTGAATGGATTTCAGGTTGCCCAAACAAATATGGACTTTAAAATGTTCATTTTTGAAATTGATTGCAATTCTATTTCAGTTTCGAACAGAATCTCTTTAAATCCCTCTTTGCACACATCGTTTTCACTCTCATCCATCTCCCAATAATCACTCACATTATCTCTGAAACTTTCCATACTCTCTACCACTACATTCTCTTCACTCCACTTTGACTAACATTCATCTTTTTCTCAACTTCATTCACAGTATATTTCAAATGAACATTTTATAAGTAATGTCTATCATTTAGATTCCACCCCCACTCTATAGTTTACTTTTATGTATGTTAGTTTTAAAAAAAACCAGTCATCACGAAAACATTTAAAACTTGCTGGCCAGTCGGACCAGTGAACTGCCTGAATTTACTGGCCCACAGTGAAATTTACTGGCCCCCTAAATTTTCATATGTTTATCACATACACTATGGAATGCATTGTAAAATTGTACCATTAATGTACTGAAACTATGGTTATTACTCATATTCATATCCACCCTAAGACATCCTTTCTGTCGATACCAGAAAAACAACACCTTATACGGTATTTTCTCTCCCTTCACCCGCATACAACAAGACTACAAATTCACGTATTTTTCACAAACATGAAAACAGCCCGAGTGCACCTTAGGAAGTAGCCTTCTCTACTAACATTAAATGTAAACGATTAATTAATTCTATAAACTATAGAAATTGCATAAAATCAGAGATAACTGCAATTGTCGAAGGTCATTTTAATTGGACAATGCAATAGAGCATCAATTACCTGTGCGGTGCGATACAGATTTTTGTTGTTTCAACAAGTTGTTCGTTTAATATTCACGTGATCAAAGTACAAGTTATCTTGACAATTACAAGTATAGTTATCGTTCTTTTCGAAATAAACAAACCACGATGTCCAAACACTTACTTTGTGTACTATTTTTTTATTTATTTTTATTTTGATGGTAAATTAAGCAAATAAGACGTTTTAAACATTATGTTTAATGTGACTTACAAAAAGTCTACAAGCCCATCGGACTTCCTGATTTTTAATTTTCACTGACCCGACCGTAAAATTCACTGGCCTCGGTCTTCGGACCATTTGAGTTTTCGTGAAGACTGAAAACCAGCAACTCTATTCTCATTCTCACAACTTTTGTTTTGTTTCAGCCAGAATTTCTATCATTGTTTCACACTTGCGTTTTCCTTGGGTCTGACATCAGTAGCTTATATATTTTATTTTACAACTTCCAAGTCTGATGATATTAAGCCCCGACTAAACTCAGTGATAGGGTGTTTTGGCAGCAAGAACAAAATACTTTTTCGTCTTCATAAATGAGCTAAGGATGCCCCTAGGTCAGCAATGTCTTTATGGTTTCCTTCATAGTTTAACATTTTCTTAGATTGTTTGGGCATTGGTAACCCAGTATTTTTACCCCAACTAGGCATCAGAATGCCCACATTGTGTGACTGGATGTTTTGTTCTTGCGTGGAACCCTGATTGGGCCCTGAGGCTAGGATGGGACTAAAATTGGGATTCAAAGTTTTACAAGAGAATACATCTATATCAATATAGGAAATGTTTTTAAAGAATTAAAAATCACAGGGCCAGATTACATTGTATCAATATGCAAAATTCATAAGTTGTGTCAATTCAATTTGTTTTGGTTTTTAAATAAACAATTTTGTGTGTTTGTTGTTTTCCTCCTTCAAATTACGGGGATAGAGTGGGGCTATAATCAGGAATCAAATTATGGGGTTAGAGTGGGGGTATAATCAGGAATCAAATTATGGGGTTAGAGTGGGGCTATAATCAGGAATCAAATTATGGGGTTAGAGTGGGGCTATAATCAGGAATCAAATTATGGGGTTGGAGTGGGACTATAATCAGGAATCAAATTTTAGGTAATACATTAGTATAGACCAAAAAAATCTTTATAACTTCTTCAGAACAGCAAGGCCATGCAGGGGTCGAAATTAACTTTTTCTATCACAGGCTAATTTTAGCCTGTGGGTAAAAAATCCACAGGCTAAAATGAAAACCTACAAGCTAAAATGAAAATAATGAAGCAGTGCTCTTTTTATATATAAATATATTTTTCAATCAATGATTTTCCCCATCATTACTGAGCCTAGTGGGTCAACAGGCAGTGTTTGGACAAGACACTAAGTTACATAAGTCATATGGTGCAATGTCTAGGTCTCTTGATTATCGCACCTCTAACAGTCTAATCCACGACTTGTTTACCGCATGTCTAGATCCAGTCTTCCAATTTCATGCCACATCAGGGTTGTCACTAGTGATTTTTTAAAGCGAATACAGGACTCATGGTTATATAAGCAGCACAATCACGAGTCCTATGACTTTTTTGATAATCGTCGACGCGGTGAGAAATGCACGTCACTACAACCCGACCTCAATATGACAATAAATTTAGATATGACATTCTCATGATTCTGATAAAAATAACTACCGGAAGACTTGGTAAAACATAGATTCCGATATTTTTTGTAGATAAATGAATAACAAAAACATCATACTTGGAATTATTCAATTTAATCACCCCTATAGGTGAACAGGACTCGTGGCACATGTCGATATGCGATGTCCGATCTCTAAAGCATTTGTTTGACTCCGAGTTTCTTAAAAAATCATAAAAGAAAAATCCGGATAAAAACGGTTATTGAAATCGGTCGTTCATGTAAGCGTTTGTATGATTCAGAGTGCAAGTTTGGGAGAAGCGAATAGCGCATCACCGTATAAAACGGATACGATACGATCATAGTTTGTAAATCACCACTCGCTAGATTTTCGAGTGTCCATTATTTTTGCTCGCTATTTTTCAAATGTACTCGCATTTCGCGAGTATTTCTCGCTAATTTCGAGCCCTGCCATGTTAGTAATATTGACAGTGATACATCCCTTTGATGTGTGGATACAAATTTAGTTAAGTCATGTCCCTGTGAGACTAGGGTAGGGTCATAATATGGTCAAAAATTATCATGGGAATAAAGAGGGTAAAGAATCTCTTCAAAGTCTTCAAAAGAACAGGGACTGTGACTAAGGTGAGCATTGTGGCCCATGGGCCTCATATTAATCCTTTCTATTTGGCAGAAGCAATTTATAGGAAATAAACCTCTCAAATGGGTCATATAACATGCATAAAGGAAAGAAAATTAATTGTTCAATTCATACAGGCTGTAAGAAATTAAGAATATGTGAATCCCCAATCAATTGCACTGAATATATGAAGTGCACATCAAGAAATATTTCCAAAAGTGCATGTACTTTATTAAATTACAGATATTTAGACCATTACAGAATTATGTTCTTCAAATTAAAAAAAAAAAGAATGCATTACAGATATTCATGTTGATGTCAAGCCTGTCTGTGATGAAGCACATCCATGTACCTGTAAACGACCTTATGACCCAGAGTTGAAAGGTTGTGGTGAGGAATGTCTTAACAGGTATGTGACCTCAACATAACACATTAGGTGTTTCTATCCCAGATTTAGCCTTTATTTTGATCTGTAAACCACAAATAATAAAAATTATTTAGCAGATGGTATGAGAGTTTGAATTCTCTTCCAGATTCTTTTTTGTTTTCTTTTATTAAAATATTGTCATAACGTACATGTAGCAAACATAGCATTACTCAGATTTATGTAACATTACAGTTTTTGTTTTTTGAAGAAATCATATTTTGCAAAATTAAATTGTTAAATAATAAGCTATAGACTTTCTTATGACACTGTTCATTAATTCTACATCTCATTTTGTGTGTATAGATTATATAACAAATAAATGATGTAATATTCAATATGTGAAAAATTGAGAGAGAAAAATGTTGAGTGTTAAAACATTTGAATAGTACAAAGTCAGAAAATTAGCAATGCATGGCAATAGTAAGGATGGGAAAAGGACATGTTGGCCTATACGCCAGTATGCCTCATGTGGCTTTTCTAGGAAATGAAATGTCACAAATATTGAAAAAAAAAAATATATGTGTGTTAAATGAGAAATTTCAGTTTACAAATTAAGCATTCTGTATGGCATGTGCTTCAAGGTTTTTTGACTGAAGAGTTTAGTATTGACCCATTTATTTAGCGAAGACAACCCATGGAGGTCATTTTTACAAGAAATTCGACTTTTTTTAATGCTTTACATGCCTATGAAGTGACATAGACAAATGAGTCTTGTTTAATCAGCTTGCTTGGTCAGGTGTAACATACAATTTAGGCATTAACAGTACTAGTACCACTGTAGACTATATTCAGGCAGTTGTTTGTTATAAAATTCTAAAAACGTCAGGTTTCTTGAGTCAAATATACATAAATTTTTACAAAGGTATTGACAAATTTCTATCCTGAAATAAACTTGGATATTCCAAAGTTTATCAATACTTTCATCCTTTTTTTGGAGAGATTATTTCATATTTACAGAATGATGTACACGGAATGTGACGTTGGTACCTGTCCATGTCAAGAACAGTGTTTGAATCAGCGATTTCAAAAACATGAATGGGTTCCCAATCTGGAGGTCATAGTCACAAATGATCGAGGATATGGGATCAAAACTTCCGAACCAATATCTAATGGTAAATTTTTCATTTCAATCCTGTATTATTACTGATAGTGTATTAAGAAATAAAAATTCTTAAGAGTCATTGCCTCTAAGTAGAAGAGTTTGTGTAATGTACATTATTTATATCCCTCCCAATGTTGCAGAACTAAAAGTTATACCATGTATTGACCAGTTTGGTAGCTTGGTTAGGGCTCTTCTTTCAGAACTGGGAGGCCAGGGTTGATTTTGGTGCTGTGTCAAACCTAAGATATTTGACATATTAAATGACTGTTCCCTCACCACGCATCTTGTCATTTGAAGTGAAAGTCACAAGTCATTTAAGATGTGACCTTAAAATGGAGGTCCTGCGGCATGATAAAGAATTTTCTTAGTAGGGTACATCCTATTCACCATGCATAGGTCAAAATTTGTGGCACTTCACCTATTATAAGCTGACAAAGTCTCTAAATGCGTGAAAAATGTAAACAACATGCAAACAATCCAATACATAACGTATATTTGCTTATACATGCTTTAAGTTATATTATGATCAAACTGATATATGCATTTCAGCAGACATATGCTCATAAAATGAATATTGATTTTAAGAGTCAAATGTCAAGTTCATGAAGAGCATGCCTAAGAAGTCAATAATTTACCTGTAGATTTTATGGGGTCAACAATGTGAGTTTGTTTAAAAGGAGTGTGATAATTTTTCCAATAAAGATATTGATTCCAATTGACAGGTCAGTTTATTTTGGAGTATCTTGGTGAAGTTGTTAGTGAGGTGGAGTTTCGTCGACGCATGACAGAAGAGTACTCTAAGGAGCGCCATCACTACTGTCTGAACCTGGACAGCGGTGCCGTCATTGATGGCTACAGGATGGGAAACATTGGGCGATATGTCAACCACTCATGTGAACCCAACTGTGAAATGCAGAAATGGTAAAAAATGAGTTTGGGTTCTTGAAAACACAAACCTTTCATTATGTTTGACCTTTGAGACTTTGAAATTAGTACAGTGGACCTCAGTTCCTACAAGATTTTTAAGAGAGCACTTCCACCACATGTAATAGGTAAACTCTCCCAAGAAAATGACTTGCCTGTATCTGAATTTGTGATTTACCAATGTTTTCCCTTTTTATATGCTCATCTTTCGACTGGATGTATTATGGTGCTGCAATGCCTGTGTGCTTGTCTGTTCACGATTTTCTGTTTCTATTTTCATTTCTCTTATCACATATTAAACTGAAACTTGCTGTGTAGTTTTCTGTGAGTTGCTCTAGATCAGGTCGCAATTTTGATCTCTTGCAGGAGTTTTGCCCCTTTATTTGAAATTCTATATTACCTGAAGGGAACATTGTTTTGTCTAATTCCTCTCACAGTTTTAAAGCTAAGGACTTCTTACTTTATAGTGTTTATATGGATATTGAAAATGGCAAGGATTTTGATTTACGTCAATCTTTGAGAAAACAACAGGTTGTTGAACTTGGACAGTTTTGAGGAAATATTACAAATGGTGTGTAAATCTAACTTCTTTCACAGTTTTCAAGCTAAGTTAAATTTGTATATGTGCTGACTCTAGATAAGCAACTGTACATGTCAAGTGAAGATTTTGATATATCAGATTTCAATTTTCATGGAAGGGGAGTGAATTTCATCTCATTATAAGCAGAATTTTGTTATAACCAATCTCATTTTAACTATGAGATTAGAAGCAGCATGAATGGATTGAGTTGAGACACCAACATTTTCTCGTAAGTGATGTTTGTTGCATTCAGTCTTGAAAATGAAGTCCACTGTAGTGAATGATGCTTAACATCGCGACATAAAACATTTCGCAAGTAAGGTAACAAAGGGGTAGTTTTATTTAAAGAATATTTTTATATTTCTGAGTTAATTTCTTCTGTGCAGGAATGTTAATGGAGTATACAGAATGGGATTGTTCGCCTTGAAGGACATTTCAGATGACACAGAACTTACCTATGATTACAACTTCCACTCCTTTAATGTGGATGCTCAGGTATGATATCAGATAAGTATGGGTTCTAGCTATTGTTGAAGGCTTTATTGGAAGTGGCATATTTTTACTTCTCAAATTGTCAGATAATTATGCTACAGTTTTTTCGACTTGAAGGAAAGTAAATATACAGGCGACTCTCGATAACTTTCAAGGGACATTGATAGAACTTTGAGAGATTGAAGGTTGAGCAAATTCCTCTAATTAAAGGTCTGACCATTATGGTTCAGATTTTATAGTAACCGGAGTGCATATTTACAACATCCTGGGATTCTTTAGACATGATGCCCTTTATATTTTTAGGTAATTGAGTTGATTTCAACATAACTAACTTGCATAAATAAAAAGATTTTTTAAGTTTAAAATTTATGTATTAATTTTTTTTATGCTAAAATAGATGTACATGTACATATTTATGAGACAAATTTTTTAAAAAATAATTAAGTTTTACAGTCACTAACTACATGGAGCACAATTGTCACAGTTTCCACTCGCTTTACACAAAACAAATTCTTATAAATAATCATGTTTCCTGGACATGGTTCTAAATTATTTTGAATTTCTCAAAATTAGTGTCATTGTCAAGTCTGTTCAAATCATAAATATCATGTATATTTGGATTATATATACAGCAAAAACAAAACACAGGTGTAGGGTTCAAACTTACCAATCAAACAATTAACTGTCCACCCTAAAAAGAAACCTAGGTGAAGTGTTACCAATGTAAACACTTAATTAAACATGGCTAAGCTAGCCCTTGTCATTCGCAATCATGAGGTCCAAGGGGAAATAATTAAATGCTTGATGGATGGTGGGTATCTGTTACCACCACTTCAAATGATTGAGAATGAAAAACGAAATGTTTTTTGGGACCCAAATTTCACTTCAAGGATTGAAGGATTGGATATCGAGAGTAAATTTGCTGAGTAATATAGAAAAATTCAGAACTGATTTCTCTTTGAGAGATAAAGATCTTCAAGAGATCAAAGTTTGAACCATCAAGAATCACCTGTACCTAACTAGCTCTTGGATGGATTGTATCAATTTTTTGTTTTATAAGTTAAGGCGAAAAGTTATTTTTTTATTTTTTTTTGGACAGCAACTGTGTAGATGTGGTAGTGCAGAGTGTCGAGGTGTGATTGGAGGTAAAACTCAGAGGGTGAATGGTCAGGTGAAAGAAAAGTCCAAAGGTCCAGGGAGGCCACCAAAGGATAAACGCAAATCCAAGAACCGGCTAAAGAAATACAAGGAAAAGGTAAACTAGAAATACAGTATTAATAAGAGACTTTGTTTCTGAGTCTTGTAAAATATAGCATTTTATCAAGGAGTTTTTAGAAATTTGGGGTGAACTGCATTTTTTAAGAAATGTTGGGTTATTGTAGTAATGCAAGGCATCTGTAATTAAAATGATCCTAAGAGTTATCTTTGAAATTGGCTTTTCTGTTTATAGAAAGCAGGAAAAGAACACAGTGCTTCTTCCACCTTGTCCACCATGAAGCCTATGTCACATAAGGAACGCCACTTTGCCCGAACTCATGCCATTTTCCTGTTGCGAAACATTGACAAGCAGAGACACATCAGTCGCAAAGCTCCTGAAAAACTAGATAAAGAGGGAGAATACATGAAAGCAACAGGGTTCACCAAAAAAGATGTGTTTATGTCTCAGCTCACTGCCCTCAAAACGGCGAGATCTGTCAAAACCAGGTATCTGACATTAAATTTATAGAATGCAGTTTGTAAAATACTAGTTTCAATTCAAATTTTATATTTGGAATTCTTGTGCATACCTGTACTATACAAAGAGAGAATGTTATTTAGGTAATTATATCTTTCTTATATTTTTAGGCGACTTGCCCTAGCAGAAGAAAACACTGAAGTGACGCAGACCGCTAGGCTTGCTCAAGTTTTCAATAGTGTTTGCCGACAAGTAATGGAGTACAAAGGTACTTGCACAGTGGATTTAAGGGAGGGGGGGGATGCTGAGCAAGATTTGAAATTGACCCAAGTCAGAATTTGAATTTCAAATTAATACACATGTATATTTCTAGTACAAACACTTGTAAACCAGGTGTGGTGAGAACACCAAGATTTTTAAAAAAGTATGTCAATGCATACAGCATTTCGACATAGATTATTGCTAAATCAATTTAGGGAGCAAGCAAGAACTGAAAATTTTCTTTGTGAAAGCTTTTTTCCTCTGAAGCCATCAACTTTGGCTGCATGTTGATAGCTGAATCTTGTAACATGTAAACATAAACAGGGCTCGTGCCTTGTTTTGAAAGTGAAAAGTTTAGATGTCTCAAATACATCTTTTTTGAAATTTAGGTTTGTTGCTATGTGTTACACATATTAAATACTACCATATTACTAATTAATGTCCAAGTAAGTTTTTACCAAAATCTTGTCTATGCCACTTTAATATAATATTTTATATATTATGTAAAGTCTTTCATCAGTATGGACACTTACAGGGGCATTCTTTTTAAGAACTCATCCCATTTTATACCGCAGCTGAATATTGGAATTTAATATGCAGAGTAGGAAAATTATAGATTTCATAGTCCGCTGCTGCCCTTGGGACTGGCGATACTTTAAACTGATATGTGTAACCGATAAAGCCTCAATGTTGGCCTCTTGTTTATCTGCTAAATTTATTTGATAAATGTAAACTTTGAGAAATCATGCTCTGAAGGAAAAAGGAGGAGAAACGGTCATTTTCTGAAGAATTAGAAGTACTACATATTGTAAACAGATTCTGTTTTTTGTTCCATTATAGATAAGGATGGAAGAGAACCAGTTTCCACTTTTGCCTTGCCATCCAGGAAGAAACACCCAGAATATTACACAGTCATAGAACATCCCATTGACTTCCATATCATTGAAAAGAATATCTTGTCTGGAGCATATTCAGATTTAGAAGCCTTTGATAAAGACATGAATAGGCTGTTTAAAAATGCTGAGGTAAACTTAATCCATGTAATATGTATATATCATGCTGCAATACAGTGAAGTTGAAAATGACTTGCTTTTATTTTATCCAAGAACAAAAACAAAAATCTGTATTGTTTGTACCTTCAGAGATACAGTGGCAGATCCTCATGGATGGGACAACTTGTGACAGAACTCCGTAAGGTGTACGTCATGGCCAAGGCTGAGGCCACACCCATCCTGGAAGACATTCTTGGAGAGGGAAGTCTGCAGTCCATTGAAAAGGAAACATCGGAAACGGAGGCAATAGGTTAAAACATAAATTACTTAGATGAAATAAACTATCTATGCTTGGATTAGAACATGAATTAGTAAAGTCAGAACACACAGGTACTGTAAACCAACTTTTATTCTCACGCGAGAAAATTTTGAGAGAACATCATCGTCGCGAATATTTCTCGTCGGGAACCAGTCCTTGAATGTCTGTCATAGGCTCAAAAAAGGCTTGATCACAAAAATTACTCGCCATGAACCAGTTTACTACAGGTGAATTGCTAAATAAAGTAGCTGCGAATAAACGTTGGTTTACAGTATGTTATTTAAGTCACAATTTGAATTACAAATTTGACTTGAAATGACTTTCTGGCTGTGGAAAGAACTAGTATTAAAGAAGCATTAAGGTGTTATACAGGTTCTGCAAAACAAGATTTGCTGTAAGCATGTGTAGAAGTGTCTTGTTTAGCAAAGTGGCTAACTACATGTATATAGTCTGTTGGTAATTAATACTATAACTGTTACAGAAGGACAAGAGGAAGAGGAGGAGGAAGTCATTCGATGTGTGTGTGGAATTTTTCGAGATGAGGGTCTGATGATTCAGTGTGAGAAGTGCTTTGTAAGTTATTTGACATGATGACAGTTTTTATGTCGCCAGAGTTACGCAGATGACCTATTGTTTATTGGTTTGCATCTGCCATTGTGCATAAACATTTGAACTTCTTGATAACTACCATTGTAATTCTTTTCAAATTTGGTATGAAGCATATTTAGGGCAAGGGGGGCATCAGTTGTAAATTTTTGGATTCCTGCACCCAACATGGCCTTAGTGACAGGGCAAAAACTGCCAAAAATTGGCCAATTTTCAAAAAAATTCTCTATAACTGTGCATCTGTAACATGTAGAGAAGGAAGGCTTCATCTAAAATTGTAAAATTCATGACTTCAGAATAGGTTAAACTTGACCTATTTGTAGTGTTTATGTTTAAAACATTTAAAGAACATTTTCTTTGATGCTACTAATACTAAATAAAAGCTACATGGATATTTAGAAGGAGCAGGTAGCCCTTTACTAAACTTGTAAATTTCATGATCCCAGGGGTAGGGTTTTGGTACTCTACTTTTCATGATTCCAGAAGTAAGAGTTTGGCACCAGGGTGGGGCTTAAATGATATTCAGAAATATATTTCCCAGTAGAACTTGCTGTGATATGTGATGATTAGTGTGAAATATAATTCATTAGTGATTAACTGACATGATTTTGTTCAAGATGCTTATAAAATATCAACACTAGTTGGAAAATAGCTAATGGGCATGTACAGGTATGTTGTTGCCTTGGTGACAATATCACATCAATTTTCCATTGTGACACCTCAAGAATATCCTCAATCCTATTGTATAGGTGCAGTCTGTTCACTTTTGCATTATTAAAAGATTCCAATAGAATGTCAATATTAAAAATTCCAATAGAATGTTGATATTTTATATCTGTTTTGTAGATTTGGCAGCATTGTGACTGTATGAAAGTCAAGGGAGAGGTGGATAATTACTTGTGTGAGCTATGTCAGCCAAGACCTGTGGAAAAAGTAAGTATGCCTTGAGCATGTTTAGAAAGCGGTCATGTATAGTGGTTCAGACACTGCAGTTCTGACGTGGTGGAAAGATGGACTAATCATTGAAGGACTAGGACCAGAGATATTTATTTTACAGCCATCATGTTAGCAATTATTGGTAATCAGGGGGGTGATTTTTCCTCTTTTCAGAGGAAATTCTCTGATTTGCTCAATTTTCGAAAAAATGAAACACTCTGGATTTGATCTAAAGTGGCAGAAAATGATATTTCTCCAGGTAGGGTGAGGTGTTTTCCTCCCTTTTTGACCAGTTTTCCTCTGATTTCTGAGGAATTCAATCACATCCCAGGTAATGTAAATTAGTAATGAATTGTTTTTGTGTGATTAGGAAATCCTTGCTGACCCTCAACCAGATGATGCAACAGAGGGATGGACCTATTACATGACCCTGATGAGAGATGAAATTCAGATCCGAGTTGGGGACTGTGTGTATGTGTTACGAGAGGTACCCAAGCCAGAAGACAGCATTCCCATTGATTCTGTCAGAACTTCCTACAGAGTCATCGCAGAGATTGGGCAGGATAAACTGGACATCTTCCGCATCGAGCGCCTATGGAAGGATGAAAAGTAAGTTTGGAAAAATGATGGATGGCACTGGTTCCCGAAATCCTTACAGTATTAGATGGAGAAATGCACTTATAGTTAATATACGTATTATACGTATGTTGTGAAATTACTGATCCAGAGTTCTTGAAATTTCTTTTGAAGTGTCAGACATTTGGTCTGACACTGTTAGAAATAGTGTCAGCCCAAACAAAATTTTGTCAGTCTAGAAAATATGCATCGCTTTTGAGATTTTGATAAATTTTATTTATAATCAACTAATTGTATTCCATCTCAATCTCAGCTACAAGTTCATTTATTCTCCTTTCATTCTCTTTCTCATTTTGCTCACACTCTGAATCTTCCTCACTTTCTTGCTCCACTCCTCTCTCACTCTCCACTCCTCTCTCACTCTCCACTTCTCTCTCTTGCTCCACTCCTCTCTCACTCTCCACTTCTCTCTCACTCTCCACTTCTCTCTCTTGCTCCACTTCTCTCTCACTCTCCACTCCTCTCTCACTCTCCACTCCTCTCTCACTCTCCACTTCTCTCTCTTCCTCCACTCCTCTCTCACCCTCCACTTCTCTCTCCATATACTGTCTCTCCCTCTCAACTTCTTTTTCTGCAATCACTGTAATAATGTCACTTTCTTCCACTGTGTCTCGGGTGTAGTTTGTCCTTCGTCCTTGAGCAGATGGTGTCACCTAGATAGAATAAATTTCAAAATTCATACATTTCAGCTGGGTAAAAAAAAAAACCCCACATTTTTTTTAAAGTTTCAACAAGAATGTTTTTTACACTTAAATTGTAAATTACAGTGAGTTAATAGTTCAAATAAATCTAAATTTATTTCTATCATTAAATTGAGTACTTTAAGTCTTACCATCCATTTATTGATTGAAGGTGTTGGGTCAAAGTCTTGGATGGATGATGATTCAATTTTGACCAACATGATATCATTCAAATGCTGAGCACTTAATCTGTGTCGTCTATCTGTTTTAATTAACTTCATTTGGTTGAAGGCGGTTTCATTTAAAACAGATGTTGGAGGGAGACTTTTCAACAGCTCAATTAATCCCAGTATATTCTGGATCCCATTCTGTCCAAAGGAAGAATTCACAGTTTCCCATGCAAGATGTGCTAGACATGATCCAAATCTAAATACAGATATTAGTGAAAAATCATTAATATAACTATGGATACAATAGCAAAATAATCTGAAAATAGATTTCTTTATTTGTTACATTACCTCTTATAAGTGAGAGACTTCATAAGCTGCCACTCTGAAACCATCTGTGAAGTGTCATACTCAGCAGTAGTTAATGCAGTGTGGAATTTCTCTGTCAACAATTCCACTTCCTTCTTTCCAAATTCTATTGGTCAAGAAGAAAACAATCTGTATTTTTGTTTCACCCAAATTGATAAAATTAACAGAAAAAAACCCCAATGAATTTTAAGGACTATGATTGATATATGAGTGCAATAAGCCAGCCAGAAAGGATTACATAAAATAGTGAGTTAAGCCAGAAAGCATAAGAGCAGCTATATATTGCACTACACCAGGAAGGTATGAAGAGAAATATATGGGTATACCAAACACCAAGGGTTACAACAAAGGAAATATTACCTTCTTGTCATCCTTCACTAAGATAAAAGTACCTTCTTGTCATCCTTCACTAAGATAAAAGTACCTTCTTGTCATCCTTCACTAAGATAAAAGAAGTTCAAAAATTATATACAAATATACCAAACTTACTTAACTTAATACTATTAGGCAGTTATCTTTTTTTCTTTTTTTACAATAAATATACATTACACCTGTAATTACACACCTGCATTTGTATCTTCTACTGGCCAATTTTTGAAACTTCCAACCAGGGTTGACTTAACCCAGGGCTGACCACACAACCTTGCTCTTAGTTGAGAAATCAACTCGTCAACAATATTCTCTGTTGTGGCACAGATGTTGAGCTCCTTTCCTCTTATTTTCAAACCATATCCAGAGACAGTTTTCGAAGTAGTAACAGCAATAAGTTTCAAACTTTGGCTGTAACATAAATCAGTTATCATCAAACATTACTCCATTGGCAAATTCTGTGTTTTTGAATGATTATCAGTTTTTAAAAACTCTATTTTAGCTTTAATGAGTTGCTGATACTAAAATTATTTACTTGAAATACATGTCATGGCTAATATACCTAGTTTTACACTGCAGCAAATAATCAATCGTGCTCTCAATCATATCTGTTGTATCAGCCAGTGTTGTATCTTTGGCTTGAAGCAACAATGACAATTTTGTCAAGGGGTTGATCAGGTCCTACAAATAAAGGTTACTATGTCAGAAAATACTCTACTGGATACCATAAAATATTACAGAAATGTGGAGTTTTTAATTTACATAATACCTGGAGTAAAATGGCAAATGCAATGATATTAAAATCATCCATAATTTTCGCAAGCCCCTCTGCTTTGGCATTTTGATGAGATTCATTTTGGAGATGCGAAATGAATGCTGGGTACATCCTGAAGAGAGTTTCCAAAGCTTTTTTAATGTGGGGCATCCATCGGCTTCCTCCCACTCTGTGAGGCAGGGTTCCTTTCACATTCATAACCTATTATTCAGAATTCCTTAAATCACTAATCAATTGCTATTCACAGAGTTGATAACAATGCAAAATATTTCCTTTAAATAATGTAAATTTTGTACACTGTTAGAATACAACTTACTTTCATTGCCTCTCTTAGACCTTTCCTCTGTTTAGGGCTGTTCTTGTAGAAATAAAAAAGCCCAATGAGCAAAGTTGACAGTTTGACATAGTATTTGTTATTCCTAAATATGTCTCGAAAGGAAAGTTGTAATCGATGAGCCAAGCAATGCACACCAACAACATGAGGATATTCCTCCTGCATTCGAGTTAATAGACCTGATTTTCTACCCATCATGTTGGCTGCCCCATCACATCCAAATCCAATAAATTTACTCGTATAGTCCAATTCATTGTTTGCTGCTAGTTTTTCTTTCAGGAATGTAAACAGATCAGCGGATCCAATTGAATTTGGTTCACCGATAAAAAGGAATCTCATTATCATCTTTCCTATAAAAACACAAACAACATAATTGAATTGTTTCCTATTCTAGCTGATTCATAAGAATACATAATTAATCATACTTACAAATTAAAAAAATCTCACCTTGTACAGAACTCCTGAGAAACACAGTTTCCTGTTCAGTACTGCTGTCATCCGTACTCCCATCCATTGTCATAGAGAAAAACTTAATCTGGGCCAAGATATTTGTAAGCTTTTCCTTTTCTACAGAAGATATAAATTCTAGAAACAAGGTAGCAGAAGAAGAATTGTCGTAAGTGGAACTGATCTCCAGGCCCTTAGCTCGGTCAAGCTGATTTAGCCATACATAATCAGATATAGGTCTGTTGTTTTTGATAAGAGCATGGACGTTCCTGAATCGGTATTCCATTTGTTTTCGTGTATACTCCTTCAATGCCATAACAGTTTTGTGAGCAGTGCTCTTCTTCTCTTTCACCTCTTTCTTTGAATTTTTCACATTTGTCGCCTCCAAATGCAACTTCGACTTTTCATGGTCAGTGACTGTAGAGTGTTTATAGTTCTTCGAGCCAACGACAAATAAATTCTTCTTACTTGCACCTTCAATGCCCCCTCTACCATGCTCAGTGCACCAACTACAGGTCATACCTTTAACCGCATCAAATAGAAGCCATGGTCTCCCAGCTTGCCAGGCTGGCTGAAACAAGCGGTTTCTTTTCTCCTCATAATTTTTTACAGCAGGTTCGTCACATTTGCGTTTCAGTGTCTTGCCAGGTTTCGCATCCTTTTGAAATTTTATGGGCCACATGGCCGCCATTTTCCCGGTAAAAACGGACTTCGATCTCGATCTTTTATCGACCATCGGGACCGACAATAAAGTAACTTGTGTCGGACATTTACTACTTTTATCGGATAATCCGACATTACCGACACTTTTCAAGAACTCTGCTGATCACAAAGTAAAATCAAGATGAAGCAACACATGTGGATGGACTTTTATTTCAAATAGTTACCTCAATATATTCATTATTCTTTTTCAGAGGAAGGAACTTTGCCTTCGGTCATAACTACTACAGGCCACATGAAACATTCCATGAGCCGTCCAGAAAATTTTTCCCAAATGAGGTTAGTCTTTGCTTTACAAGTTTAGATATTGAGAATAGTTTATTGAAGGTATAGTCAAAAACGATAAATGATATTTTAGTGCAGAATGTATAGAAATTCATCAACAGCATCTCATAAAGGAAGTTATTATAGGAGGCCAATTTAAAAAAAGAGTTCTACATGTATCTCATCTGCACATGCAATTTTATGTAAGTGAATATTTGTTTTAGTTTTCACAGTTTTCAAGAAAATTTTATACTAATGTTAGCTATTTCTAAAGATATGCTGGTTTAAATCTTTACTAAAATCTTTTCTTTGGGTAGCATCAACAAAGCTACCTACATCTTGCATAGCTTTAGAGGCATTTACCTGACATGAATTATATATTATAGAATTACTATAGGCAACCTATTAATGATTCTTTAATCTACAGGTCTTCAGAATGCCAATTTATGAGATAATTCCCTTTGATGCCATTGTGGGGAGTTGCTGTGTGATGGATTTGAACACTTTCTCTAAAGGACGTCCCAAGGGAACGAGAGAACAAGATATTTTTATTTGTGAATACAGAATGGACAAAACTGCTCATCTCTTCTATAAAATATCAAAGCAACCGTAAGTCGCTTTTTCGTATGAAGTGTGCACATTTTCATTACTTTGGCCAAAAAATAAATTGTGCATGTGTTTTACATATTTCATCTACGAGTAATTTTGAATATATCAGATATAGATAAGTTTTGTTATTAAATTGGAGGTTATTTCATAATTTTGATTTCAATCATGTTCCTTAATGTTCTGTTGACAGGTATATCATCAATACAAAGTCATACTGTTTTGACAAGTATGAGAAAAGGCTAAACCCAAAAAGAACATACTCTGTAAGTCATACTACATACTTAAACTGGTAAAGATATTCATATATCTCGAAATGATAACATTATTTATGATGACTATGAGTCAAAAAAATCCTGGTTCAAAATTTTTATAATCATGGCTGTTGAGTAAAATGGGATAAAACCTGCATATATTTTGTAATTCTGGGTTTCAGCCTCATGAAGTACCGGAGCAATACAGACGGAAAACTGCATGGGAAGAACGCTCGCAATCTGAGATTCCCAAACGGAAAAAGACGATAAAGGAACATCTGCAGGAGCATAGCAGTGCTAAAACTGAAGAACAGAGAGAAATGATTGCAAAATTAGAGGAGGAAAAGGTGGGTCTTGTGAACCATTGCTTTATCTTCTCGTATTTCTTGGATTTACTGTCAAAATCTCGCTTTCATTTGGGTAAACAATAACTTTCTCGCACTTTGTGGTCAATGAATAAGGTGAAAACAAAGATTTGCCTATTACATGTGATTGAGTTTGTAAGGAAAGTTCTCTACTTGTATTTCGTACTTGTATCTATTGTCGCTTTCATACAGGTGTACTTTATACAGTGGAACTTCGTTTTTAAGTTCACATTTTATTACGTTCTCTTATTACATTGAAAAACAAAGCTATATTAGATAGATGTGATTTTCATGTAGTCTCAATGTGCCTTGATTCAGTTTTATGTTGTAAAAATTCTGGGGAAAGAACATAATAAGCCCCTACATATTCAGTGTTGATCAATGTAAGATACACCCTATAGTAAGGAATTTCCTTAATGATTGCCCTTGGCTGTCAAGTGTGTTTTGGGGATTAGTGATGCTTGACTGATTACTCTGTTAGCAGTAGTGCATGGTCAACACAGAATATTATTTTTCCAAATTGAATAGGTATCAGTACCATTCCCATGGTAGGATAAGTCAAGGCACACTGATCACAAAACAGTTTATCTACAGGCACAAAACATCCTGCAATTACATTTTTCCAGCCATTGTGTTGTCACATGGATCTATAATGAAGCGTGAGATGTGGATCCTATTATTTAGTAAACACTACAAATGTATTGAACAGTGTTATTTTTAAAATAGTGCTAAAAAGAGTTATCAATAAAAACAATGTTTTGTTGTTTACAAATATTGAGTATGAACGAGTACTTGAGTGAAATTTATACACATATGAATAAACGGAAGTCAAAGAAAATGGCAGAGACAGATGCAGATAACCAAAATGTATTAAGATATATCATCCTACTCTAGTATAAGAAAGGAGAGTAGAAGGGTGTAAAAGATATTAAGATGCATGTAAGCTGTAAATGAATTCAAGTACCAAAGTATTCAAAACAAGGAAACAGAATAAAAAATATTCACCCCCATGCCTTTATTTGGAGAAGACAAATTTGAAGTGATGTTTTGAATTTCACTCCTGGTATTACATTATTATGAGAAAGGTATAATGAGGTTCCACTGTAGCATGTTTCTAGATTTCATTGAAGTGTTTTGAAGTCTATGAATTATTTATGTTTATGCAATTACAGAGAAGAGAAAAGAGAGAGCACATTGATGCCATTACTCTGAAACTTCTGAATCAGACCCCAAAGAAGCAGAGACTGGATGTGTCCTACCTACTGGACAAGAAACGACAGCAAAAGAAACCTCACGTTGTTGATGTCTGAACAGCTGTGCCAAAGAAACACAATAACGCTGCTTTAACCCAGGAATCTGCCAGAAAATCATTCAAATGGCCATAAATACCACAGACAGAGAGATAAAAGCATAGGGCAATGTTAGGGTATTGTCCAAAGCCATTATGATATAGTCCTTCTGCTGATGTGTGACTTGGATTCGATTCAGGTGCTGGTGTCTACTACTTGGTAATAAGGGTGGTAGACTGGTCCCAAGTTTTATGCCAGTATATTGCCATTTAAGTCGAAGGCTGCCCATTGATATATTTTTGCAAGAGTCTGAAATATTTCATTTGGAAATAATTTCTTGAATGTCTCTGATGTTCTAGATTTAGTTTATGTATAGATTTTGTGAAGGAACTAGTTTACTCCCACCAGGAAATGGGTGCATTTTCTTAATTAATATTTGATGATCATCATTTTAGAATTTCTTCAATGCCTGAAAGGAAATTAAATGAAAAATATCATGGGCAGCTCTTGCATATATATATATATATATACATATATATAAAGAAATTTCTTGTTTATCATTCTTGAAGTGCCATACTACATTTACCAAATGACTGCAGATTTTGTTAATGTTATGTTTTTGCATTAACAACAGTATTTTGAAATTCATGAAAGGGGTCAGTGTCAAACTGCCTGTTTATGCCTTGGCTTGTACATGTAACAGTTTGTGATGGTACTTGCATAATCTGATGAAGATGTGGCAATTTAGTATTTATGTTTCTTTTATTTTGCAAAAATGGCTGGTCTACGTATCTACAAAATGGCTTTCATGTTAGTTGTTTGTGTACCTTGTTAATTGTTTGGAATGACCTATGCAATCAGGATTGTTAACACAAAGTTGTAGGTGTACATTGTATAACGTACACATGGGTGTAAATATTTGTGTATGTACATTATTTTGTGTGCAATCTGCTTTGTAGCACTGATCATCACACAATAGTTCACTGTTGAAGAGATTGTTTCAGTGTGTCTAATTTATTTCTAGGAGATGTACATATAGTTGAATCATTGTCAGTAACCATATACTATCATACTCAAATATAGAATGAGAGCAGACATTCTAGATGGTGCGACTCGATAGGTCAGAAGAAACAACGCTAGTTGTATATACATGTATTTAGAACATATTGCCATTAGGATAAGCCCTGTATATAGGCAGCATATTTTGTACTACCAAAACTAAATTGTATTGGGAAGTAACCTTAAGGTCAAGTGTAGTCTCCAAACTGCACAAGAGGAATTGATTTACTGGAAGGATGTGGTTCTTCTTAATGTTTATTTAGTAGAGGTTGCAAAATAGATCATTATTATTTAAAGATTCACAAGGGTATTATTATGGCTGAATCAAAGAATAAAATTCTTGACCTTATATTTATAATAACTGACTTGGGAGTATCAAATACTCTATAGGCTGGATTTCTGTACATATTTGTCCAGCTTTTGTATATTATGAATGACAATAATATTGTATCAATATTTGTAGATTTGTTTGTGCTCTTACCAATACTTCATCTACTGTGTACAGTTTTCTGTTTTTGTATATTGGTAGTTTTTTTTAATCATCATGTAATGTCTACGCAAGAGGTTGTTCTATGTTTCTTCTTTATGAATTCCATATTTCACTTGTCATTTCTTGATGTCACATGATTTTCTGATAATTTTAATGAAAAACCCGAAGGAATTTAGTTTCCTGTTTGATTTCAACATATTTATTATTTTGGTAAATTTTTATTGGCTATGATGGGAACCTGATAAGAATTTTGTTTACTACTTTGATTAATTAGTAGTGGGTTTTGGTATTTAGATTTTAGGAAAGTTTTAGAATGGATTTGTATAAAAGAATTTTAAACTGGTTGTAAGAATTTTAAACTGGTTCATTTTCTATCTACTTGATCATTATGGGGGAGAAATGTTTATATAGAAACTTGTACTTTGATCTCTGTCATTTGGAGTGATCTCCCTTTAATGCTTATCAATGTATTTTTTTTTACTCTATTGCACATGAACAAAATTGATTTATATAAAATATTGTATTCATTCTACATTGTAGATATTTATATGATCATGAACTACAATTCATACTATTTTGGATATTTCATTTACACCATTCTTTTAGCATTGTACTTGTTGTTTCAGTTACTGTTTTATCCCTTGTAACTTACAATTTTAGTCATAAAATTGTAGTTTATGTGACAGTAAACATAATTGTTGCTTTATACTTTCAAAAATGAATCTACTTGATCTAAGACATCAAGTTAAAATAAAAATGACTATAAAATCTGCTCATTTTATTTAGTTTTGAAAACAAGGGGCAGTTTTCAATTTCATTTATAAGCATTATGTGTGGCCTTGACCTAGTTCACACTTTATAGTGATTAGATTTGAGCTGTGTTTGATTGCAATCAAATCATATAAGGATTAAAGATACAAAGCAACAGTGTTGGAATCCAACACTCGAAACCTTAATTTTATTTTGTATTTTAGCATTACACAGCAACTGTTTCGGATTTGTTTGTTTTTTAAGAGAATGTGACTCATAAGAAGACGATATTTTCATTTTCATGAAATTGATATATGGCTTGTTCTTGATAGAAATATTTTATGCCATTTTGGATCCATTTGAAACCTGCTCCAGAGGTACATGTAGAAGCCAGATTTGGTTTAAAAAATTCATGTATGAGCCAACATCCCAGATTCGTGATGCAGATCTTGTTTCATTGTTCAGCTTAAATATTTACAGTACATTTCTAGTGTTTTTATCTTCGAAATTTTTACCAGTTGAAAAGATGACCATTTCCTCATGAATGTGAATGATTTGTGTTTAAATCTTGATAGATATAGTACAACAATTTTAATGACTGGGAATATTCTGACTGAAATAAAAGTAAATATAAATATGAATTTCTCATTTTTGATAAATACACAAGGGCATGAACTGTGATGCTTTATGCCAGCTTACTTCATGAAGTGTGTTGGCGCTTCATTAAAAATAGGCTGACATGAAGCATCACAGTTCGTGTATTCTGTATTTTCTAAAATGAAATTCATTTCTTAAAGGGACATGGACACAATTTGTGCTGAAAATTTTATAATTTTTTTCGTTTTTATGATTAAGGCATTTGTAATGGTCAGCAAAAATTACAATGTCATTTGTCGCGGTACATGGCAGATACAGAGCTCGCAATTCTTTGTTATGTAAACAAGGCGCATGCCATGTTCTTGTTTACATATAGGCTAAATATACTAGTAAAAGTTCCTTTAAAGCAGATTTTTCAATTTACAAGTTCATTCTGAACACAATTAAATAGTTTCTAGTCTTTAGCACATTTCATTTTGTTTTAAACATGCTATTTTTTATTAAGCAATTTATATGTGAACAAAAACATGGCACGAGCCTTGTTTACATTACAAAAAATTGTGAATGCTTTATCTCGCTTGTAACTCAAGAACTGATATTCAAATTTTGGTTGAACCAGTAGAAATACTTTAGTTAAGCAATGTAAACAATAAAAATGACAAAATTAAATGTTCAGCTCAATTGTGTCCATGCCCCTTTAAGACAGTTCAACATGGGTGAGGGAGGCAACATCTTATTTGTAGCCAGTTACCTGATTGCGGGAAAACAAAAGAGTATCACAAACTACATATGTGCATCATACGCCCGCCGGACAGTAAAGACAAAATTTCAGTGCAAAATGAGGAAAAGCCTAGGAAACTATTTGACCTACTTTTAGCCCTAAAGTAGGTCATGGTGCACCAATTAAGCTGAAATGCAAACTGAATCTGAATTTCTTGAGAGAAAGGTGACTACATTTCAGGGCAATACCTGTATCCATAAGGAAACAAATCTGGAAAACTGACCTACTTTTAGCCCTAGAGTAGTTACAGTGCACCAATCCAGATGACATGCCAGCTGAATTTGCATTCCTCCGAGAGGAACTTGTGACTACATTTCAGGGCAATATCTGTAACAAAAAAAGAGTTCGGAAAACTGACCTACTTTTAGCCGTAAAGTATGTCACAATACACCAATTCAGTTGAAATGCAAACTCGCTCTGCTTCTTGAGGGAGAAATGGTGACAAATTTTCAATGCGGTCTAGACAACATGACCTCGGATGGACACACAGACAGCATCATAACATGACATGCATATAAAAATTAAGTAGAGTGCTTGCAAAATAAGTTGGGTAACGATATTTGCTACTAATTTTTGAAAGAGAAATGGTAATGATGGAGCATACATTAAACTTTTGTGAATAATTACGACAAGCAAGGACGTAGTCTAACACGGATCCCCACAGGAACAGTAAAGTTAAATTTATATGAAAGCTTTCTGACATAGTGCAGATTTAAGTTTGTTAAAATCATGGCCCCGGGGGCAGGGTAGGGCCACAATAGGGGATCAAAGTTTTTCATGAGAATATATAGGGACAAGCAAGGGGTATTGAGGACGTAGTTTAAACCTGATCCCCACGGGAACAGTAAAGTTAAATTTACATGAAAGCTTACTGACATAGTGCAGATTTAAGTTTGTTAAAATCATATTCCCCAGGGGTAGGGTGGGGCCACAATAGGGAATCAAAGTTTTACATGCGAATATATAGGGAAAATCTTTAAAAATCGTCTTCTCAAGAACCATTTGGCCTGGAAAGTTTAAATGTACATCAAAGCTTCCTGATATAATGCAAATTCAATTTTGTAAAAATCATGGCCCCTGAGGGTAGGGTGGGGTCACAATAGGGGATCAAAATATTACATACGAGTTTATAGGGAAAATCTTTTTAAAAAGCTACACGGCCAGAATAGTGGAAATTTACATGAAAGCTTTGATCTTGACATAGAGTAGATCCAAATTTGTGCAATTCATAGTCCCCGGGTGGGGGCCACAATAGGGTATCAAAGTATACAGAAAAAAATCTTTAGAAATATCTCTAGAACTAAGCTTGGGCTTCCATATTTTGTATATACATTCTTTATGAAAAGACTGTTTATGTTATGCAAAGGTGTGCAATCTTGTGACCTTGACCTGGAAGACCTAATTTTTATATAAAAACTTACCTATTCAATATCTCCTCAACTATTTCAGATAAGCTTTCATATTTTGTATATAGATTTATGGCAAGGTCTTCATATTATACCATGATCTATGACCTTGATCTTATGTAGAACAGCAAGATCATGTTACTCATAATGGTGTGCATTTCTTTGTTATGTGAATTCATTTTCAGTGATGTTGTGATCCTTTGGGGCTAGGTTGGGGCCACAATATGGGGTAAAAAATTTTCATGGGAATCAAGATTGATAAAAACAAGAGGCCCATGGGCCTAGGTTCGCTCTTCTGATACATTGTAGAACAGGCAAAAATTCTCACTAACCAAGATTCATCAATTGACAAGGTTTTAAAGACCTATCACTTGATAGTGTATGGAGGGGATATCATACAGAACACTATTAGATTAGGCAATCAAAATAATTACAGTGATCTACTTCTTAATTGACACACTCCGAGGACTCAAGATACATCAACTGAAACAGGTTCATGATTCTAGGCCTCTTAGCATTTGATTTAGATATAGCTTTGAAGTTAAAAAAGTAGATCAAGGTGACCTAATTTATAGTCTGCACACTCCGAGGACTTAAGATGCTTCCACTGACAAAGTTTGATGATGTTAAGTCAAATAGTACCTGAAAATTTAAATGTAACAGTCCAAAAGTAGATCACGGTGACTTACTTTTGGTCGACACACTGAAGACTCAAGATGCATCAACTGACAAGTCAAATAGTATTCAAATATAGCCGTCAAATTCCAAAAGAAGGCCACAGTGTCATACTTTTTGGTCAACACACTCCAAAGACTCAAGATGCATCAACTGACAAAGTTTGATAATTGAAGTCAAATAGTATCTGAAATATTCAGATATAAATGCCAAATTCCAAAAGTAGGTCACAGTGACTACTTTTTGGTCGACACACTCTGAAGACTCAAAGACCCATCAACTGACAAAGTTTGATGATTGTAAGTCAAATAGTATCTGAAATATTCAAATATAGCCATCAAAATCCAAAAAAAAAGTCACGGTGACCTACTTTTTAGTCAACACACTCTGAAGACTCAACATGCATCAACTGACAAAGTTTGATAATTGTAAGTCAAATAGTATCTGAAATATTAAAATATAGCTGTCAAATTCCAAAAGTAGGTCATGGTGACCTACTTTTTGGTCAACAAACTATGAAGACTCAAGATGCATCAACTGATAACGTTTGATGATCCTAGCTTTCATAGTGTCCAAAATATGCATCTAAAATTGAAAATGTGAAATTTGAATGTCTGCAAAATTCAAAAAGTAGGTCAATGTGACCTACTTTTTTTTTAGAAATATGTTTCGAGGCCTCTAGACGCATCAACTTACAAGGTTTGATGATTCTAAACCTCTCGGTATCTGAAATAACAACTTAAAATGTATTCATAAATGATTAGCCATAAAATTCAGAAAGTAGGTCATGGTGACATACTTTTAACATGACACACTTCAAGGTCCCATGATCCATCAACTGACAACTTTTGATGATCATAGGCTCAAAAGTGTCCAAGATATGCATCAAAATCCATTTAATAATAATTACCTGCGAAATTCAAAAAGTAGGTCACCATGACCTACTTTTGAGACAACATGATATTAGGTTCTAAAAAAATGCATCAACTGACAAAATTTGATGATCCTAGTCCTTATACTAAGCAAAATATGAAAGTTTTAACAAAACAAAATTTAAGGTCAACTTTGAAGTGACCTTGAGACCACACCTTTTGCCCCAGAATGATGCCATGAACCATTTTTTACCTACAACCTATCCTCATCCTTATGCATAAGTTTGGTGATAATTTGCCCAGTGGTTCTTCAGAAGAAGATTTTTAGCAACTACTACTTTTGTTTGCATTTTCCTAATTATCTCCACTTGTTAAAGGATCACAACCCTAGTTTTAGTACAAATGAAAGCCCTTGGGCCAAGGATACCCTGTGACAAATTTGACAAAAATTGGCCAAGGGGTTCTTGAATATAGCCCTTTTTCCAAAAAGTTGACGCACACCGCATGCCACACATATGGCCATATGATTAGCTCTTTGAGCCTTTGGCTCAGAAGAGCTAAAAATCTTTTTAAAATCACAACAGCTGAACAATGGCAGGGCCAAGGTGTTTCAGGTGACCAATGTGGCCCATGGGCCTCTTGTTTTGAATACCAAGAGATTTGGTGCTGAGTGACGCGAGGGACCAAATTGAGTGGCGAGAAAACAACATACTACACTAGAGCACTTTCTAGTTTATAAACTCTTTTGAAAACGCACAAGCAGTACATCCTTTATCCAGATCCAAGCGTATCTTCCAGCTAGTTGATTTGTTAGTTCAATCATCTGCCCTAATGGAAGTATACTATCGTCAAGGTCTTATAGAATATAGATCTATATACAGAGAATGCTCTGGGAATTGAAACATCCACAGGGATCAAGTGGGTCACACAAAAGTTCCCCCATTTCATCTGCAGCTAGTCTTAAGCCAACAGTCACAAAGTCTCTCTGCCACGAGATCACACTCAAGCTGCCTGTCAATCAATGTAAGAAACAAAAATGAAAACCGACTGACATGATCAGCTACCTGTTTTACAACAGTTGCCATTCTATGTACCCTGTCCCTTTATCCACTGTTAGCCTGAGATCCCAACACTAAATCCACAGGGACCACGACACCACCTGCAGCCATTCATATATTTAGTGACTTTTTATCTGAAAGGGGGGGGGGGGGGGGGGGGGGGGGTGCCAGAGCAGCAAACATTGGGAAATTATACATTTAATAAAAAATATTTGTGTAAGTACACATAATATACAATCTTCTCAGGATCGACATCGGACCTGAGGAAAATTATCAAAAGCAGGGGAAAGGCAAAGCGCACTGAATAAGACAGAAAGATGGAAAGCCGGACTGGTTGCCCTACATCTCCCCGGGGACGCAGTGGATTCAGTCAAAGTCACAATCTTCTTAGCCATCTGAACTGGTAATAACGGAGCTCTTCTTTTTATTTTTTAAATATCTACATTTTCGTTTTCTTTAGTATATTCACTTTACTGTACTGACTTTGGTAAAGTTGATAACCTTTGTATCGGTCTATATTTTCTGTGTATTCTTCAAATGCGCCTTGGAATTAGTGATTCCATAGACAGTTAGCACTCCGGCAAGAACACCTGTGCCGGTTTGATTTTGTTGGGCCCTTCACAATGTCTGTAAAAACTAACTACTCGAGCAAAAGACTGGTTAATATTTATTAGTATAAACCAATTTTCATTTTTAAATCCAAACAAAATTTTCCATGGCACCTCTTTAAGATCACTTTATCAACAATATGGAAGAAATAAAATCACTTTGTGTCAAATAGGTTCATACAAAACAAAAATGTAATTCAAAACAAAATAATATTTCAAACTAGGGACTGTCTCTCCTCATTTTGCACCAATTTGTTTGTGGATGAGAATAGACAAGCACAATAATTTTTATTTAATATAAAATGACATCTAAAAAAAAAAAAAAAAAAAAAAAAAGGATCACATTTGTAACACTCCCCATTGTATTGCTTATCTAGCTTACACACAATTCTAAAAAAAAAAAAAAAAACCACAACATATTTACAGTGATATTAGACATTTAAATTTTGCAGTAGGCAATTTGATTTGTATTGCACTAACACACCTGTATATACTACTATCAATTAGCTTTACAATGAAATATACATGATATTGTATTGACTTTGAACTTCCCACACAATGCACTAGTAAGTATAAGGACTAAATGCAAGGAATATATGACATTATGAAATATGTATGAATGTAGTTTTCTGAATCCTAGTTTGTGTTTGACACAGCCAATGAAAAACATTTACATTGGTCTATAGACCGTGTTTCTTGTATAGGTCGATGACATCCTGTACGTCGTCCTTTGACCCCATAAACACTGGACATCGTTGGTGAATCGTCTCGGGAACAAGGTCCATAATATTCTGTGTTCCTGTCACAGCGAGACCTCCAGCCTGCTCCACAATGTATGCCATGGGGATGCCCTCATACAACATTCTAAGCTATAAAATAGGGTAATATCAGGATTTAATACAGTTACCATAATGTAAATCATGGGGATTTCCTCATATATACACATACTAAACTGTGGGACAATGTTAAGTCACAATGTAAGCAATCCTCTCATACAACAGTCTAATCTTTAAAATAGGGCAAGATCATGATTTCATACTGTATCATAATTCAAGCCAAGTGGTAGTGTATTGGTAGTGTATAAAAGAGAGCATTATCAAAGGTGTGTTGACTCACACCTAAGTCACCCACGAAGGGTGACACCCCAAAACAAATGTTGTCAATTTCCTGTCATTTTCATCAAAACAAACATACACCCTTTTAATAAAATTCAGCAACATCCACTTTTCGCAAACTTATAAATCATCACTGACTTTTCAGATTAGATGGCAATTAATCAATTGGCAGTACCATGAATTCTCCTACCAGTTCCTTTTATTGATAAATATCTTACTAGGTACTTCCTAGTGTATGAATTTACAAAAAAAAATCTCTGATGTAATGGAAATTCAGAATTTGTACCAATTTTTTTTTTAAAACAGTGGTTTAATAGCATCAAACTATTTCATTTTCACTAACTTCAGTACAAACACAGGTATGTATTCACAGAACATTTGGCAGGACTGTAAATCGTGACAATCTAATTCCCAGAACATTTGGCAGGAATGTAAATCATGACAATCTAATTCACAGAACATTTGGCAGGATCGTAAATCGTGACGATCTAATTCACAGAACATTTGGCAGGATCGTAAATCGTGACGGTCTAATTCACAGAACATTTGGCAGGATCGTAAATCGTGACGATCTAATTCACAGAACATTTGGCAGGATTGTAAATCGTGACGATCTAATTCAAAGAACATTTGGCAGGACTGTAAATTGTGACAATCTAACCTTTCCCTTAGGAGCCTCTTTGGTAGCTGGGTACATAAATATTCCTCCATAAACCAGAGTCCTGTGAACGTCTGCTACCATGGACCCAATGTACCTGGCTGCATATGGCTTCCCAGACTGAAAAAGATTGAAAACTCAAATCAAAAAGGCATCAAGGCATTCCACTAATTCATCATTGTTTTGTTTTTTTCAACAATGTCAAGTTATGTCAGTAGTTCATTAAACGATCTCCTGAAAAATTTCTGACTGATCAAGCTCACAAAGATTGAGGCAAAGTCGACCTTCTTCTGGGACCAGTTGCACAAAAGTTGCTTAAGTTTAACTGACAGTTAACTTCAAGTTAACACTATATAAATGTTCAAGTTAATGGCAAGTTAACTGTCAGTTAAAGTTAACTAAGCTTTCTGTAGATGGCTAAGTCAAGAGTCCTACAACCATTTTTTAATTGTCATGGACTTAATGAAATTTTAAAGCACTCTTTCTTATTGTTTGCATAAGCCTCCTACCCAAAATCTTATGTATCCAATAAAAAAGTGAGTTCAGGCTCAATAACCATAACCTGAAATAATTTCTTTCTTGTTCTTCAATCTTTACAGACATTCATGCATATTATATTAAAACTCAAACTTGAAATTAAATTTTGCTCCAACATTAAAGTTTAGAATTTAAAAAATCTGAATTTTTAAAAACTTATTTCTGCTTATGGTCACTGAAAAAAAATTCCCATTTGAATCACATCTACCATCGCTGTCTAATGAAATATTGTTATTAACTATCCATATAAGGTACAAGACAGGCACGTGATTTTCTCTGTCCACTAATTCACGTTGTGTTAAAGCACTGGCTACATTAAAAAGTTACTGGTCCATTGACTAGGTAATTGGATCTGCTTTTCCTTTCTTGTGTCTGACACTATGTATCAGAAAGAACTTCACAAACAATTCCAGCACCAAAAAACCTGATGTATTTATAACATGTTACATTTAGTAACACTGCATATTAAGTTGCACACACACACTGTTGCATTCTTTATATGCTAGATAGTTTTTCTGCAGTCAAACGTTTTTTTAGTGTGGTATATATTTCTGCTTGTTCATGACAGAATTTTACCAGCAAACTAAAGGTAATTCAAAACTGTTTACAAATCCACATTTTGCACCCTTTAACAGAACAGAAACAGTGAATCCATGAAATCTTAATCCTCAGGAAAAGAGAACATGTACATCTACAGTACTCAGTCATGTGGAAAGTTACTAAATATAAACTCTGCTGTCGGGGGTTGGTTTACTAGATGTTTACCTTTGGTCTCTTTTTGCTCTGTACGTATTCGGAGGTAGCCGCATCCCAGAATTGTTCGTACCCCTCATTGAGGGAGTATATCTTTCCCCGGGGTTTGATTTTCATGTCAGGATCAGTCAGGATGAATTCACCAATGGACTGAAAAAATAGAGAGGTTTCGAGTGGTGCTACTTGCATTGAAGACACAACTCATTTGTTAATAATACAAATCTACTACTGCTGCCTTGATTATCATTTACTATATAAACACTATTACTGTAAATACCCTTTTATTCATGAGCACTTTATTTTCACGTAAATTGAAGATAGGTTTTTCATGAATTTAAATAAGTTATTACAGTATTACTACAAAATCTTCATCAATACTGCTAAAAAATAATAATAATTAAATGACATCTTTTTAATATGGCTGTAACACTCTAAAATACAATCTTTATCTCAAGATTTGAAAATGTTGAGTAATGAAATGAAATCTAATGGAAGAAATGGTACATTAATAAAAATCAATGCTTTCTCTATTCCCTTCTTTTATTGTGCTGAGTTACTTACTGGATCCAGCATAAACCCATTAACTCCATTCCCAATGGACAGGACAATCATGGTGGCACTGCCATAAAGGGCATACCCTGCCCCCACCAACTCCCGCCCACTCTGTAGGGCGTCCTTCTCTGTGACAGGGCCGTCATCTTTCTACAAAGGGAGGTAATGGCATAATGCATTCTAACTTTTCACAAACATTTCAAGAGACATAAGAAGATTCCATGACAAATGCATGTAAATGGTTAAACATGATACACTCTAAACGAACATAGAACAATTTCTGGGGAATGATGTACAACAGCTGAATTTTTACCTTTCTGTAGATTCCAAAAATTGACCCAATGGACACGAGGCAGTCAATGTTGGAGGAACCATCCAAAGGATCAAAGGTCACTATATATTTGCCCTGAAAATATCCAAAATCAAATCAAAAATCAATAAATTTTCTGGTTGTCTCCCATCCTTTTTCTGGTTTTCTCCCATCCCTTTTCTGGTTCTCTCCCATCCCTTTTCTCTTCCTCCTCCCTAGTCCCACTTCTTCCCCTTTACTGAGTGTTTCCTACCATATTTCCCTTTAAAATTTCTTACTGTAGGTGTTTTATTAGGCTAGCTAGAGTTTATAAAAACTGAATAATTTCAAAATTGAAAAATATTTTATTATAAAAGGATAAAATGAATCACAAAAAGTATTTCAGTTTCTGCTAACACTTCTAAATCTGAAATAAATTTTCTCTGTTTTGTTGGCAATATATTCATGGACTGAGTACATTAAGTGAAATCACAATGTTTACAGTAATGTCACATGACAATATACATAGTGTCCATTCATTTGTGAACTTAGGAATTACCATGACAGCTACCATAAAAAATTAATCAACCTTAAAAAATTATGATATCACGTACAGTTAAGAAAGGCAAAATGAACTTTTTATTTGGCCTTCTGGTATTTTATCCTATAAGGGTGAAGTAATTTGGACTGTGTATACACATCATCAATTAAAACACAACAAAACGACAAATTGTCACTTGGTTCACTAAAATGACCTACTGCTTTATCTGGTTCCACGACAATGGCATGATCGTTTTCCTCAGACACCAGGAGACAAGTGAGGTAGGAGGACTTCAGCATGTTGATGAAAAGGTCATTGGCCAACACGTCTAATTTCTTCTGGTCATCTCCGGTAACATTCTCAGTCCCCGACATACCAAAACTAAAGGGTATAGTTATAGTAATTAAGGAGTCTTTCTATCATACACCAAGTCAAGTGGGAATATAGCAGAGAGAATGAACAATACCCCCCACCCCCCGGAAACGTACATACAGAAATATACACCCTACACAACATGTAATGCACTGTCCTCTTTATTTCTAATCTTTTTCATTTAATCACAGTGAAAACTGTTATGGATCTCTTTATCACAAAGATCGTGTGCTGCATTTTCATGACTGCGTATTGCATAAATCTAAAACGACCATCATAAAATCTTGAGATAGGATCAAAGGATGCTTAAAAAGAATGACATGACTGTATAACTGGAATTTGTTAGGAGAATAAGCCTATAGATCTAGAGATTTTGTTGGGAAGTAAAAACCGACCACAAATGGTTATTCTTCAGCAGTTCTTACAATGAAGTCATTACTCTATTTTAATCTAGCTGCCGAACAGTTGCTCTCACGGGGGAAATGTTGGGACAGACCAAAGATCTACCCATTAGAAAACCCTTCAATTTAACAGTGCAGCAAAATCTATGCACAGTTAGGACTTTATATTTCTGTATTCTTGCATTGCTGTCTTAAAAATTTAATATAAAAAGATTCCTAGTAACATATTTTCCCTAAAAAATTTATCTGGTCTGGTCTGTCCCAATATTTTCCCAGAGCTACCGATCTTCAGCTGTTTTCCAGGTCTGTCCCAATATTTGTCACATGACATGTCTTTATCACCACATGGCACTATAGGCAACCCACTTCATTTCAAACAATGTGGTGTAATCTGTTACTTATTGTATAAAGTTACATACATAATCAAGCAAGATGGGAAAAACACGATCAATAACCAGAATCTGAGGTACTACTCTAACCACAGTGATACTAGGAATATATAATAATTACATATGACATCATGATATCTAGGTATAAAATCTTCAATAAACCCCTTGATGTAACAATGATTTATGCCTTCAGTTGGATTTATCAGCAGCAGACTCTTTCAGAGATATAAGGAATACCATATTCTGTTGTTTGCCACAGTTCTTCTAGATACAATGTATTCCATTTAATTGTGGCTGTCCTTCCTTCCTTAATTTTCCATTCAGGTAAGTTGTGAGGTTACTGTGAACCCTAACTTCATTCAAATTAACCCCAGCTACACATTTCATAAGACATTCTCCTAAGCTTGTTTCAGTATAGCTGCAGAACTGTAGCTCTTTGAGAAATTATTGGGACAGATCAGAGAGCTACAGATCCACCACTTATAAAAACTTTTTACGGCGCACAAAAAATGTGCACGGCTGAGGCCTCATATCACTGTATTCTTACATCACCATCTCATAAATTTCATATTGTTGTTAGATGCAAAATAACATTTAAAAGTATGAATACAATAAAAGTATGAATACAATATGTACATTTATTAACATCTACTTTTGCATAAAAGTATAATAATAATTTTTCATCATCAACACTAGAGACAATGATGATTATTTAATAAGCAATATTGTTGAGTTTCTATAGAAATAATGTTTAAATTATATTTCTTTTTGTTAACTATGCCTTCCGGGACCCTTGATTGGTGAATAAAATATCTTGTATAAAAAAAATTCCTAACATATTTTCCTACTATACTTGTGCCCAAACATACCTAAAAATATTCATTAATTAGAGCCCCATACGATCTGAAAACTCAAAAGCTTTTAATGATTTCATTTGTTGACCAATGTTGACGTAGCCATGTTAGGTAGCAAGTTAGATCTGCCCCAATATTTTCTCAGAGAGCTCACAGTTCTGCAGCTAGTTTCAAGTCAAATTGTCTGTTAACATCATATTCTGTACAGGATCTAGGCACCTGGAAGACATCTTCAAAACTTCACTCAATAACTGAACATAATACCTATGTATAATATTTGATTATAATATGTGTTCATCCCAAATTTATTCTTCAAGTTTACCCTCAGCTTTATTGAGATCATACATTGCACTTCCACAATCAAGACATGCATTGCTTTAAAACAGGATATTGGACTCATCAGATAATGTTAGCAACATCCATGACACAGAATGGTGAAACTGCCATTTCCTATTGCTCATTGCATTATGATTGTGTTCATAATTTTCATGTCATTGCAACCTACAGTACATACTTCAACTTCATTGCTTTGAGCAGCCAATCATTGTTATGCCTAATTTTACCATCTAATAATGCCCTTGTAACATAATCTAATAAATAACATTTACATTCTGTTGAGTGCCACGGTTACATGACTACAGTGTGGGTTCATACTTGAATGTGTTGTCAATTCAAAACAAATTGGACCCCTTTAGAAAAAAGTGAATTTTATAACACATCAATTGGATAATAAATACATCACTGACTACACATGCAGTTGTCTTCGTAAATCTATGTCAGAAGGGGAGGGGGGAGAAAAAACATTTTCTCTGTAATATTTTTTAATTGTACAGTGTCATGCTTAGTATCCAGTGTTTAGGAAAATGTACTGAGTTCACAGTAACTTTGTGCAGTACACAGGCAAAGTAAACAAGATCTGTCCTAATGGCCCCCCTGCATGCTTTATACATATTGAGGTACATTTGAAAAATTGTATTGTTGAAAGCCAGAGAGTAACATGAGCTTACACTACATTGTTCATGTCTCACCTTAATACAAGTTACAGGCTTTACATCTTTCTTTCATCTTGGATTTTATCAAAAATATTCATGGAGCATAAAAAGGAGAAAATGTAAATTTGAGTGACACAGTAGAGCTCTTTGGTTAAAAACTATAAAATTATACACTTAAAAGAATTCCCATGACCTTGACCTTAAAACTGACTGTGAGAATAATATATCAATAATATTTCAACACTGTAAAAATGCAGCTTCAGAGATATGACCTAGACAAATTTTATCTCCTTTTTCTCCATGTGACCTCGATACAAACTTTGCTTGCAGGCCCTGGGGTATAATGAAATTGCAAGTTTTAGGCTGTTTTAGACATGTTGATCACAGGGCATGGTTCAGTCCAGAACTGTTAGGATTTCTGACAACACAATGAATAACAATCCATAAGATTTTGAGAACCAGGATAAGTACAGTCTTTGTTTTGACAGCGAGAGTAATGGCACATTTTGTTTTTCTAATACCGGCATACCAAAAAGAATTTTCAATGGATATGACTCTTTAAAATGCTTAGAGTATGTAAAATTCTATATCAGTACTTGCATGACTTTACTTTCTCAACATCTGTAATGTACACACAAACAATTATGTTGCATCTCTGTTTACGAAATATAGTGAAAAGGTGAAGATAACAGTGATCCATCTCATAAGTCCTATAACATGTACAAGGGATACAAAAGTAAGAGATGGGCAAACATTGAAACACTAGTTAGAATAATCTAAGTAAGTCTGTGTCTCAGGACAGGCTCTCACCGAGTCCATAGGACATTATCACTTTAACGATAGAACATTCTATCTAGGCAAATACGGACACCTGGATATACCAGAGACGGGGTCAGGATCCTAGGAGGAGTAAACATTCCCTATCAACCGCCCACACTCGCCGTGAGCCCCATTATCTTATCAGGTAAACGGAGTAATCCGTAGTCAAAATCAGTGTAAAGAACTGTTAAACAATTGGTATAAAACACGTCAGATAGCATGTGACCCAATGACAGGTTATATTGGCAAACTACATCGTGTTAAAACGACTGCAGAATTTAAATGAGACTGTTCAAAACCACTTTGTCAGTAATTAACCTAGCTAGCTGCCTCGATTTACAAAGTACAAACTTTTATACATACATTTTATGAATTCCAGCCTTTCTGACAGCCGATGACACAGCTTTGACGGCTGTCTGTATGAAGTTTATTAATTGTGAGAAGTCGCCAGTAGCTGAGGGATGCTTTTTCTGTTCGGCTAAAATGAAACGTGTCAACGTAATGGGCTCCGTGTCGATGGGGTTGGCTCCTTTTTCGCTCATTTTGACTATTTTTATGCCAGCAGTGCAGCGCAAATACTTATGCAGGTAAAAACCAGGACAGATCCAAACAAATGTCACCAGCAATATGCGTGGTCGGCGCGTTATCTCCTAACCTTTTGTAGCACACTCAACTCGTCAACAACAATACGACCTAGACCTTTCCAAAATGATGCAAAATGATTGGTCAAAATCGACACACCTTCTAGAATATTATCGAACCCGACTTGAAAACAACACTGACATATTTCTTTTTTACAAAAAAGTTTGTTTACATTATTTATCTTTTTTTATACCCCTGAGGTTGAAAATCGGAAGGCATTTTGTTTTTGTCCTGACTGTCAGTCTTATGGCACACTGTTTTTACATTTTAATATATTCCTCTTTAAAGACATTTCATAAGATATCTTATAAAAGTTTTCAGATACAAAGTTTTAAAGTTTGAGATCTCTTATAAAAGATATGAGATATCATATTTTTTTCTCTATAAGATATCTCATTAAATATATGGTATATCTTATGTAGCATATAGAATATCTCATAATTAAACTTTATAATATAACTTTTATAAGATAATTAAGATATCTCATAAACTTTATAAGATATCTTATATATTTTATAAGATATCTCATAAATGAATTTTTATAAAATTTATATAGTATTTTATGAATTTATTTTTATAAGATATTTTATGAAACATATTAGATATCTTGTATAAAGTTTATGAGATATCAAAAATATTAATTTATGAGATATCTTATAGAATATATATTATATCTTATAAAGTTTATGAGATATTTTATAAAACATATAAAATATCTTAATATCACAAGCCCCTTGAATCTCCAGTCAGGTAATCTCCCGACTGAGCTACCTGGCCACCAGTGATCAAACCTCACGGGCTGACCACTAAGTACAATCCTACCTCCAATTGTCTTTGTCCTTGAAGACATATATACAACCCAGATTCTTTTTGGCCCTGGCAGGACTTTCACCTGCAAGTCCAGGGGTGGTCAATGGCACCAAATGTAGTATAGTATATAGTTATCCAGGCCAGTATCCCCGGTCCGTACAGCCCTAACTACTACATTCCTCCCTTCTTTAATTGTCTTTTCCCTCAAAGACAGGCAATCCAGATTCTTTCTTTGCCCCTGGCAGGACTTTCACCTACAAGTCCAGGGGTGGTCAACGGCACAAAATGTTACCGGAAAGGAGAAAATGCAATGAATCGGCCCAGGTTCGAATTTCGGTCTGGTCCGTTGCATTTTCTCCCCTCCTGTTGCATTTTGTGCCGTACTCTGACCGCCCTGGAACTGAAAATGCCTGCTAGGGAATTCCTGGGTTGACGTCTTCAAGTGTAAATTAAGACATTCAAGGAGAAAGAATGTAGCAGTCAGCCAGGTTTGATTGCCAGTGGACAGATAGCTTTGTTGATAGAGCACCTAACTAGAAATTCAGGGGACCTGGGTTCAGATCCCGATCTGATCCGTTGCATTTTCTCCCTTCCGGGTACACTTTATTCAACAAATGAAGTGGGACAGTACAAGAAGGACATGAAAACCTTAGTAGATAAAATCAAGCCCATAATAAGTGATTGGAGAAATGTGGAACACATTTAAAAGACAGATCTAGAGTTATATTGTGGAATCATTAGAATTCGTGGTGGCTCAATTTTCGTGGAATTCGTGGGTACTCCTCACCCACAAATTCACATCCTCAACGAATAAAGACAACTAGTATACAAGAATCTTACAAATATATAAATCCACGAAAGTATGTCCCCACGAACCTGTTAAAATACAGCAATCCACGAAAATTGGCCCCCACGAATTTAAATGATTCTACAGTAAGCACATGTAAACATATTCTGCGAAAAATAGCCCAAAGAAAGATAGGACATTCCTTAGATTGTACACCAGATATACGAAAAGTGATCCACCAGAGGGACAGACAAAAAAAGTATCATATGAAATCAGCTGACAATTCACATCAAAAGAAATAAAAGACACTAACAAGAGGCCCATGGGACACATCACTCTCCTGAGTCACCTTGACCCATATCTAAAGTTTTTCCCTATATTTTCGCATGTAAAACTTTGATCCCTATTGTGGCCCCAACCTACCCCTGGGGGCCATGATTTTAAGAAACTTGAATCTGCATTGTGCCAGGAACCTTTCATGTAAATGTAAACTTTTCTGGCCCAGTAATTCTTCAGAAAATAATTCTTAATGATTTTTCCCTATATATTTGTATGTAAAACTTTGATCCCCTATTGTGGCCCCATCCTACCCCCAGGGCCCATGATTTGAATAAACTTGAATCTGCACTATGTCAGGAACCTTTCATGTAAATGTGTACTTTCTAAGCCCAGTGGTTCTTGAGATTTTCCCTATATATTTGTATGTAAAACTTTTGATCCCCTATTGGATCCCCTATTGTGGCCCTGGGGTCATGATTTTAACAAACTTGAATTTGCACTAAGTAAGGAAGTTTTCATGTAAATTTCATCTCTTCTGGACCAGTGGTTCTTTAGAAGATTTTTAAATGACCCTACCCTTTTTTTGTGATTATCTCCCCTTTGAAGGGGTATGGTCCTTCATTTTAATAAACTTGAAAGCCCTTCACCCAAGGATGCTTTTTAACAAGTTTGGTTGAAATTTGCCTAGTGGTTCTGCAGGGATGTGACTGAAGTCCTCAGAAATCGGAGGAAAACTTGTCAAAGGGGGAGGAAAACACCTCATCTTACCTGGAAAAACATAATTTTCTGTCAACTTCGATCAAACCCAGAATGTTTTATTTTTTCAAAAATTGAGCAAATCTGAGGATTTCCTCTGAAAAGAGGAAAAATCACACCCATGTTCTGGAGAAGAAGTCGAAAATGTAAAAAGTTTACAGATGGACAGACTGACGATGGACAAATGGCGATCAGTTAAGTTCACTTGAGCTTTCAGCTCAGGTGAGCTAAAAAGGACAATACAAAAGGAACTTTGGTGTATATATTGGAGACAGTCAATGAATCCATCGTGACAACAAGTACAGAAAGTAAGGAGCTTTATTCAACAAACTAGGAAGAAATTCTGGACAATACATAAAATCACAAACGTACAGAGAGCAGTGGGGTCTCAGTAGATTGCTTCACTCCAATCCCGTGAAAACAAGCGACTATATTGAATAGAGTGTTCTCAGAGATTAGACATTAATAAAGAGGAAGTTGAGGGCGAGTGCAGATTGCAGGGAACACATCCAACATCTGCAAATATTAATGTGACATATAATGGAACACATTTGCTACTGACTAACCCTTAGTCCACAGAAGGCAGAAGAACCCTGTGTTCTTAAAGAATTTGCAAATTGTATCACATGCACTCATATTAACTATCACTTTTGACAGATCAATAATTAATGGAGAGGTCCAACAGATTGAAAATGCAAGTGTTACTACATGAAAGGTGAAGATAACGAACAGTGATCAATCTGAGACTTATAATTTCAATAAACAATACAAAATACAGAATTGGGCAAACACGGACTCCTGGATATACCAGAGGTGCCTAGGAGTATTAAGCATCCCCTGTTGACAACAATCGGTAATTTACGAGAAAGTAGACTGCTATAAAGCAGAACACCCGCCCAATCTCATAAATATGTATATACAGTAAACACACAGTGACCAGCAACATTATGCAGATACTTCTACATGTATTCACGAACAAACATGGATTTCACCAGCATTGATCGTTGGTAGAGTACAATTGCTATTATATGTGAAGGTAAACAGATACCCTTATTATGGACTTCTTAAAGGTTTTTGATAAAGTGAGCCACAACCATCTATTACATTACGGAATCCAGGGGTAGACTAACAAATGGATCGAGAGCTTTTTGTAAGGGTGACATTTGTTCGTTATTAATGAAGAATCGTCACCAAGCATTAACGTGCCGCAGGGGTCAGTCCTAGGAGCATGCTTGTTTTCGCACTGTATTAATGACATGCCCTTTGGCATCGAATGAACGCTTTGTCTGCTCATCACATAATAGCTTACCTGACCCTCAGTATCAAGTGTAACAAGACCTTAATAAGGGAGGTCACTCAAAAAATAGCATTTCACCCAGACAAGTGCCAGGTGTTCACCATCGCGCATAAAAGCATCATGTCATATTGACAGTATATATTACATGGACACATACTTGAACATGTACCATCAGCAGAATACATTGGCATAAACTTAACATCATATCTACACTGGGGAGAACATGCTTCATAAATGTGTAACAAAGCAAACTGAACCATCATGCTCCTATGAAGCAACTTGAACATTAGTTCTGCAAACATGAAGGAGAATGCATACAAGACACTTGTAAGAACTATTGTCAAGCATGCAAGCTCAGTGTAGGTCCATACATTCAGAAAGATAAATATAGCATGGAAATGGTACAGCATTTTGCAGCAGGATACAAGAGGAATAACCAGAGCAATACATCAAGTGTTAGTGACACCACTGATGCAATACAAGGAAAGACATTAAAGGAATGTAGGAGGGAAGCGACACTGATGTACAAGATCACCAACAACTTTGTAGTTATAAGTGTGGCCGTCAGACAGGTTCCATCAATGGTGGCCAGATAGCTCAGTTTGTAGAGCACCTGACTAGAGATTCAGGGGGCCTGGGTTCGAATCCCAGTCTGATCCGCTGCATTTTCTCCCTTCTGGTTACATAAGTAAGGAAGAATATCCTACCCAAGCGATGAGAATCTCGAGGAACACCCATGAGAGAAGCTATGTAGTATTATCTTGCTCAGCAGAGTATTGATTTCCCAGAACCCTCAGGGAGTGGAACTCACAGCTGCCTGGTATGGATAGTGTCACTGACCATCCTAAGCCTTTTGCCATGTTTTATCCTGTTTTTAATTGCCTACCAGCAAGTCATAGTTCTCAATATTATTGAATCTGACTGGAAAATGATGTTTTGAAAATATTTCATTGATAAACATTAAATGGATATGAAAAAGTTCTTGCAACAACATATCAGTATGTTTACTGTTTATTTATGAAAAAAATCATTTATCATATTTTTCAAAATTATGCAAACATAATCACAACAAATATAAAGGCTCTCATAAAAAAAATAATCAAAATGACACCACCGAGATTTAGATATACTTTTTTGCTGCCAGTTTCAGCAGTTATACAATGAAAAGCTATATATATATATCACAGTATTGTTGCAGTTTTCATCAGGCACATCATCACCGCACATGATGGGATGTATAAAACTATGGAATTTTGCAGGTCTAACAAATTTTAAGTTCTGCTCCATGATAAGTTTTCATGAATGACTGAACCTCAGACAAAATTTTTCCGAACGAAGTTTCCCAGTTCGAGTTATCCGTCTTGTGGACGAGTCTGTAAAACAGGAAAATGATAATCAAAAAGGTGTGCACCTTTGTAGAAGAGATATATTAAACACAGGAAATGTATATTTTATATCTGTCTACTCCTGATTACCTTGTGAGAAATTTAATGACAAGATCCACTTGTTCCAGGTTTTTATCCAAGATCAGATCTTGAAGGTAGTTAATCACTACCTGTTCATCATTTTCTTCAGGATCTATGATAAAATATTGTTTAATTTATAAATATCTACTATTTTACAAATTTATTCACCCAAGGAAATGGTTATATCAATTAAATTTATCCTTTTTAAAAACTCCCTAAATACATTAATATGTAATTCAGTCTCAATTATTATGTTTTGTATTACTCTTTTTAAAAAAACACAATAGAGAAGAACATTTCACTTTACATGTATTTCCTAACATGATAACAGGACTTAATCTGGTTAAATATAAGTAGATGTATAATAGTCTAGATTATATGAAGAAACCCCATGGAGAGGATGAGTATGCTGCCAGCAAGAATTACCTGGAGAACTTTGAATCCACTCTCTTAACAGAGACCTAACTTCTGCAATAGCTACAGCACCACAGAGATTGACAGACACAGGTGTTGCTTCATTTAACTCCGCCTCCATCGGCTCATCTCCTCCATTATCAGGTTTCTCATCAGTTATGGTTATGCTTAGTTCACTTGGAGTAAAATCTTCCTTTAACACAGGTTCCTGCATATGTTAAATGTAAAATTAAAATACCAGTAATGATGCTGAAAAAATTCAGTGTATGCATATCTAATTTTCTAAGTACATTTATAAACAAGTCCAAATTTTGACCTGTTTACAAGCACATGAGGAAGAGATCAGACTTTGTACAAGATATTAGAACGATTAAAAGAGATTCTACGTAAAGTATGTCTGTGAGATTCAATGATATACTCACTTGTCTTCCAGCTATTGAAGAGCTGATCATGGGCTGCCCTCTCTGACGAAATTCAAGCTTTTTGGGGCGCCCTCTGCCTGGTCGACCCCTGGGAACTTTGAAGTGTGGGCTGTATTTTCCTGGTGACCTTCCCTTGAGGCTTGGGCTGTTTTTACGGGGAGATTTTCCCTTCGGAGAGGACTTTCGGGGGGATTTCAGTACATCAGTCAGACATTGAAGACTCTGTTGTTGCTGTTGCTGCTGTTCATATGCCTCTTTGATTTCTATCTGCATGTCTTCTGGGAGTGCATTCAGACAGCTTTCATCCAGCTGCAATTAATCAAATAAAAACATGAAATTAAGGAAACCATTTAAAACACTTTAATGAACATCCTGAGAACATTTGTAAAGCAATACATTTCTCCCAACTCTCTACCAATTTCTCTATATCAAATAGCATTCCAAACTAATGATATGGGCAACTCCAACAATTTTCTTCAGACAAGGTGTTTTGTAAAACACCAATGGCCATTTTTCTAAAAGAGCTTCAAACAAAGTGTTATACATCCTCATCTCAAAGTCGTTACACAAAAGATGAAAGGTTTAAAAAACATCAAGATTAAAAGTTTGTGAAAACACAGACAAATAGATGGAAGATAAACACATGATCATCAAGTTTTCATGAAATCCATTCACTCACATTTATAGAAGAATGACTATGAAAAGAAAGTAATATAAGGGGCAATAACTCCTACAAATCATCACATCTCATTTTGTAGACATACACATTTTTTTTAACCTTTGCATCAGAGCTCACAATTTACAACATGTTACTTCCGATTTGTGAGCTGAAATTTGAGAAACTTACATCATTTTGTGAGCTGACGTTTAACTGATATTTCTCTGGGAGATGATCATGTGATCAGATTGATATTGTGAGTGATTTGATTTTAACTGACATTTCTCTGGAAGAAGATCATGTGATCAGATTGATATTGTGAGTGATTTGATTCATTCCCATCACACTATGAACATTTAGTATTCCTTGATTCTAATAAATAATTGTAAATATAAATTGCAAGTTGAAGTTGTCATTTAATTGTGAATTAGGATTGAAATCCTTAAAATCCAAAATACCACATATTCTCTTTCTCTCTAATGAATTAATCTAACATCAGAGGTGACAAACCTGGGACAGGTCTGGTAGAGGTACAATGGCAGAAGAGGTATCCTCAGTTACAGGAGGTTCCCCTGAGGTCCAGTGAGAACACCCAGGCTCCTCACTGTAACTGGACACTTTCTGCCTCGCCTGACGAGGCTCTCGTCTCAAAATCTGCAACTCAGTTTCAATCTGTGCTTGGATTTCTGGTGGTAGTTCTTTCAACACATTCTGATCAATCTGAAAATTAGTCACAAATGTAATATTTTTTCATACCTGAAAAATGTTAAAGAAACAAATGACTATCCGCCCCTTCATTTTAAGTACATGTTGGTGTCCTTTACAAAGCACAATGACATGAGTTATCTTGCAGTTTCTATAAATATTGTGGATTTCCTGAATTACAGATGGTTGATTTTTAACTTAATATGATCAAGATTTCAATACCTGTGAGGGTGAAGGAAAATAGTCCATTGCTGTTGCGCTTGTTGGCAAGGAGCCACTGCCTTGACCACTGGAGGTGCTGGGTCTACTTAACAGGTGCTTGTACTCCGGTGTGGATGAAATGTCTAATGTTGGCAATGGAGGTAGAAATCTATTTGCAGTTTTTCTCCTGGTGAAAACAGTACCATTGAAGCTTACTCACCTACTACAAAGCTGTGTCTGGGAAGAGATATCACACTTTATTCTCTCCCAAACTAATTGCACAATATATAAATGACTGTACAGCCATTTTAAGTGCCTTATCACTTTGTGATTTAAAATGCAAACTTTTTCTTTTGGGTAAAAGAACAGGCACACCCAAACTTTCAAATATTATTAAAGATAAACTTCAATTATGGTAATCAATTTATTTAGTGTTTAATTCTATTCAATAGAAATATTGTTGTCTGTATATGATCATTTGCATTTATTGAAGATTAAGAATTTATTTTCTGCAATGAAAATTGAAATGTTCACTAAATTGTATAGTCATTTGTGAAAAACATTCATCATCTCTGAATTCAACCATAAAAAAGATTTGACAAAATGTTTGTATGTTTAGAAAAAAAAACTACAGCACAAGCATCTGAAATAAGTTAGAAGTTCTTTTTATAAGTACACCTACGCACCTTGACAATTCAGAAAGCAATTCTTGACAAACAGTCCCTTCCATAAAATTTTCATCTCTGCCACGACTACCATTTTCTATTTCTGTGGTTGATGAGAATGCATTTTCTATGTGTCTGTGGAGTTGTGATGCTCCCTCCGGACTGGCTTTCTCTGGACTGACTTCCCGATCCAGACTCTTCAGAGTGTCTGTCCAATGCCTCTCTTCTCCATCACTCCGAGCAGCACCTCGACTGTCATGGCTGACAGTTGACATTTGCAAGTTTCCACTGAGTTCTGTAGAGTTATTATGGTTGCTGGTCTCCATGGCTCTTTGTTTGAGAGGACTTGCTTTTGTAGATGACACTTCTGAAATGAATGAATTATTTTTCACATATAAATTCAAATTTCTAAGATGAAGAAACATGTAATTCTAGTTTGCTTTACCATGTAACTTGATAAGAGGCCCATGGGTCACATTACTCACCTGAGGACCATGCTCCATGGAAAAGAGCAGAAAATGTTGAACTATAGAAAGGTATGAATAAAAAGTGCATCTCTGAGATCTTCATAATACATTTATAAATGAGAAATAAAACAAGGTGTAATTTGAGGGTAAGGATTACCATTGTTTTCAATATATTAGACCACATATGACAAAGTGTCGAGTCAGACATGATCCAAAATACTCTTTTTACAGGTAACAAATGTAACAAGGAAATATATGATTTAAGGGCCCAGATCTTTATAGTTTTCAAGATATAAGACCATATACTGTACATGTATAACTGGGTGGAGTCAGCTGTGACCCTTCATTGGGTACCATTGAACACAAGGAACAGGACATTACTTGGTTTGAGGGTAGGGATATCAGTAGATTTAAAATGTTAGATCATCATAAAAGGACAAGGTCAGACCTGACCATAGGAGTCCATCCAACATATGCTATAGAATTTGTCTTGAAACAAAGGACAAAAATGTATCTGGTTTGATAGTATGGGGGTCTCAATAATTTTCAAGATATTAATTAAACCATATATGATAGGGTAGGCTCAAACTTGACCCCAAGGATTACCATCATATGTACAACAGTACCTGTCTTGATACAATGTACAAGAAAATAATATGGTTTAAAGCTGATGATCTCAATAGTTTTAAAGAATACTAGAACATGTTTGACTGGGTTGGATCAGACCTGATCGTGGTGGGGTGGGGTGTGGTGGTGGTGGTGGTGGTGGTGGTGGTGGGGGGGGGGGGGGAGGGGGGCACCTCATATATACAGTAGAACTTGTCTTGATGTCATGAACAAGAAATTATATGGTTTGAGGTTGATGATCTCAGTAGTTTTTTAAATCAAGATATTAAAAAAAGGGCAAGGTGAGGCATGACCCCAGTGGGATATTTCATGGGTGCAAAAGAATTTGTTTGACAGAAAAAATTATATACATGTACATGTATTTAGAATTTTTAAAAATATTTTTCTGCTATGCATAGACACACACATATATATGCTTCATTTTCGCATCTTAATTTTTTAGTTTAATTATGTTTACATTCATAATAAAGAGTTATCTATCTTTGGGTTTCTTCTTTCAGTTTACTTTTCACATAAAAGAATTGTTCAAAACACATGTAAATTGATACATTTTTCAGTGAGGATTTGATAAATGAAATATCATATTAAAGATATGGCTGTAGAAAAGTAACGAGGAAGTCTGCTCTATCTCTTTAAGATCCTTTGTCTTATTTTTACTATATACATGTACACCAGATGCATTTGTCACACCTGACTGATTTTCTAGTTAAATGGAAATATATTGGGGAAAATGTGGTAAAATGTCATGTACAAATATCGAAAATTAGTAGGTCATTTAAAATATGAATAATTTGGTCCAAAATATGAAAAATTGTTTTCTTTACATGTTTACACATGAGTGCAGGTAAAGGCAGTTGGGTTGCATGACTGCACAAACTCTTTTTTGTGCCCAGTGGGGTTTTAGTATAAAGAAAACATGACATTTAACTTAATTACAACTCCCAAAACATTAATATGCAAAAAGCTTTCTTTCTCAACTGAAAAAGATTTCAATAATTAATACCTTTATTTTCTATCTAAGTTACCAAATTTTGGCTTCCCATTGTGGCCCCACAGGTAATTTTAAATCAATACAATATAATAAACATACTGCATAAATTTTGTGATTTAAAAAAACAAATACTTTATTTTTGTTTTTTCTTATTATCTCCCCTTTGTAAAAGGATGTAGCCCTTCATTTGAACAATTCTGATTCCCCTTTACACAAAGATGTTTTGTGTCAACTTTTGTTGAAATTGGCCCAATAGATCTAGAGAGGAAGCATAAAATGTGTAAAGTTTACAGACGGAGAGGCAGACTATGGGTAATCAGAAAAGCTAAAACAGCTTATAGCTCAGAAGTCGTCAGACTCCTTCCATATTACATCATATCATTCTACAGCTACGGTCATACTTTCTGTTAAATCCACCTACTTGTCGTAAAATTGAGAATGCTCTGGGGTTTCTTTTGATTGTTCCTGCCCACTGTGGCCGACTCCAGTCTCTGGATCTGTATCCCAATACCCCTCAGGTCCGAGCAGTTCAATCGGAGTCCATGTAAGATTGTCATACACTCCTGATATATCAGACTGGCATCATCTGTTGCTATGGGCAACATGGTGGATTTAGAGATGTTGTTACAAATCCCGTGACCTGATATATTAATTCATAATTCATGTAGAGTGTTCTTAGTTTACGCACTGAAGAAAACTAAGCACTGAGATTGTGTATTACATAAAATTGAAGTTGAAATATGTAGAAAGAACATAACAGAGTCTTATTTTCATTAATTTTGCTCAAACCATGAAAAAATGAGAGATGTATTTGAATCAGTCAAAGAATAAAGAATCAAAATTAGCATTTACATTATGAATATTTTCATTAATTTTCAAAGAGCAAACTATAGGGTTCATATCATTGCACTGCAATAACAAATGTGGATCCAGTACCCATGAACTTGGCTGTTTCCAGAGGAGCATCATCTCTTCTGACCATTAATTTCAAAGTCACAGATTTGCCCTTCATTCCAATGTCATGCAGACGATTGTGAACTTCCTGAGACAAATCCATAATGAACTTGTCTGCCTCAGTATTCTAAAACAAGAAGGAAAACAATTTGTTCTCCAAACAAACTTTTAACTCAGACAAGTATTTCTATATGCACTAGATTTGAATTCTACCATGTATCTTTTAGGACCTTAAGTCTCTTGCAATATGTACATGTACTACAAATTTCTCAAAACAGTAACAGTGAAGGAATCTATTTCCTAAATAAAATAATCTCTTACTGATTTGAACCTGATGCCATAATTCACTTCAGCTGACACCGACTTCCTTTCTTGGTTAGTTTTGATCTGGCGGTCATCCTGTCCCCTACAGCCCCTGTACAAGGACAACCCTGTCTTAGGGCCAAATTCCTTCTGTAGGGTGGACTGGGGTACCTCTTGAAGCTGGCAACAGGTTGTGACCCCCAAAGACTTCAGTTTTCTATTCATAGACCATCCTACACCTACAATGTATATGTACAAAGAAATTATTCAAAAACATGCATCAGTGTTTCCTTTTAATTATTCAAAATTTGAAACAAATTTTAAAAGAAAACTCTTTCTACAGTTTGTAAAATAGACAACTGAAAATTAATTTTTATGCCATTTAAAATCAAATACAGTCAAACCTCGTTATCTTGAACTCGATGGGACAGAGAAAAAACTTCGAGATATCCGAGGATTTGAAATATCAAGGGTAAAATACTTAAAGAATAAGTGGTTGGGACTTCCGAATCACTTCAACATATCCATGGTATTCGAAATATCAGTGTTCGAGATACAGAAGTGCAACTGTATTCAGTTTCAATATAGGTACTGTAGATAACTTTTACATGGAACTCTCACACCACAATGTGATGTTTGTTAAGTCATACATCAATTATAATGGAAATACATTGATAATATGTGAAGAGGAAAACCCACCTGGGATATTTTGAACAGACTGTTCCTTCATAAAGTCCATGACATCTGCTTCTTCCAGGTAAAACTGTCCATTAGGCTTGGCCTTCTTGGTGGCCATTTTTGCAAGTAAAATATTTCCTGCTAAAATTTGTGTCAGGAAACTACTTTAAAGGGACTGATTCACGATTTCCCCCAAAATTTTGTTTTTCACTTTTAATGATCAAAATCTATTGTCTAATGTGTTTAAAAGATTTCACATAAAAATTAAGGTTATACATTATCACATAAGGTCATTTTTAGAGAGTTTATAATTTGTTTTGTAAACAAAGATTGTGGTATGCTATTGTTTACGAAATTTTTTTAAAAATGGATATCGATCCAAGTTTATTATATCTTTCACATTTTAAGCAATCTTTGGGTAAAATGTATCATCTAAAAGTTAAATTTGTGAGTATGCAGAATTAAGATGCTTTATATTAAGAAATTAACATTTCACTGGTTTGTTTGTATACATGAAAAGACTCGAGTCTTTGTTTACATAACACAGATTTAAGGCTAAAATATTGCTTTTATTCTTGCGTTCAGAAAGTCAAAATTTTGGCTGTCAACATTAAATCAGTCATATTCTTAATGTTTAACATAAAAAATGAAAAATATTTTTTTAAAAATTGTGAACCAGTCCCTATAATAAGTGTATAATTCTAAAAACAGGTAATCTGAGGCTATGCTAAATGAAGCATTTCATACCCATCCCAGCCGATGCAGTACAGCCTGTCTTTAATTGTATCTGTTTCCGTAGTAAAGATGCAAATTGCTCTGGTTCAGCACCAGTTCTTGCTAGGAGATCTGTGCAATCAACCAGCATTTCATCACAGCTCACTGCCTCGATATCATGGGTGTAACTGAAAGTCAATAAAAATATCACTCACAAAAAAACATATTTTCTAATTAAACTTTTCATAGTCAAGGTTATAAATACGTAGCTACACTTACCTTAACACAGTGTCATAGAGAATCTGGGACACTTCCTGGTAGCCTTCAAAGTCATATGGGATTGTTTGTAGATCTGGACATAGTTTCTTGGCAGGACCCATGAACATACCATTTTTTACCCCAGCCTGAAAAATACAGATGGTAAAAATAGCACCCAGGTTCTTCATCATCAGCAGAAAGTTGAAATGCTATTAGAAATTTGGGTACTTTCTGATGAGAATCTGATACAGCCATCTACCATTAAGCATGAATTTTTTTCCGAGGAATATCAGGGCATACAGTAAAACACACTTACAGCGAAGTGCTGGGGAGGAACAATTTTGTTTGAACTTTCATTATAAATGTAATTCGTTACATCCAATAAGTTCATAATATGTTTTAAAACTACAGGGAATGAAAATCACTTCGCTGTACGCATGGATTCTTTAAAAGCGTGTTTGCTGTAAATGTCTTTTACTGTATATTTTTGTTATTCCTTTTAATATTACTTATGCAAAACTACAGCGCTGTTCCATTTGCCTCCCTTGTTAGTGATGAACCTTACCTGTCTTGCCTCATAGCTGCAGGAAGCTATTTCAGACATGGAGGAGAATGCATCTAGATTTCCCTTCCTTCCAAACCCACAAGTGCTGCTATCTGGATTGGCAGGTTGGTCTGGATTAGTGGATTTACCTTTATCTTTTTTACTTCTCCACATTTTTTGTTCATATTCAATATCAGATCCTGGTATAGGTTCCTTCCTGCCTTGGCTTTTGCAATGTGTAACAGCAACAGGCTTGCCTGAATGATTTAATATGTTGCACTTATTAATTGATTGTTTCATACACAAGCATACTGCAAAAATGGGTATTTTCTGCAGTTTTCCATTTTTTCTGGTATTTTGTGGTTAAGAAAATCTGCAAAAACTCTTATTGCAAAATATTCTAAAAAATAAAGTTCTGAAATTCTCTAAATGCATTGTTATAATGCAACCGTAGATATTGGAAATGCAAAATACAATTTACTACCTTTTGGAGATCAAATTGCAAAACTTTCCACCTGCAGAAAATACTTGACGTTATTCAGTATGTCAAACTAGGGAGGGGGTGTCTATAAAATTGTAAACAACTCAGGGAGTTGCATAGCCCTTTATAAAGAACTTCCAATTTACATTCAACCACTTAAAAATGTTCAAATTTGATAACATAAAATCCTTCTTAAACAACAAATGCTAAAAATGATATTATTTATACACTGCACAGCAAATTGAAATGGTGCTACACAAAATTTGGGAGGGGAGGAACTCTATACAACAATAAAGAACTTTGTGAGATGTTTAGCACTTTAGATTTAAACAGTAAATTTAATTTAAATTCAACCAGTGACAAATGTGTAAGTTTAATAACATAGTAATCAAACAGCAAATGGAAATGGTGTTCTATAGGTCAAAACCATAGCGCCCCCCCCCCCCCCCCCAACCTTAACAGGACTGAAACAATACAGACAAAATGACTTGTCTATATACATATGACATCAGCTGACTATTCTGTGATTCAGACAATATTATTATTAATTTGCTAACATTATTAAAAGACTATGTATTGTCAAAAAAACTCACCAATCAGATCAGGCCTTTTCCGCAAACCAACAGACACGAAGAAACAATCCATGTCTACATGCATTATGACACGTTTTGGTTTCCCTGACATGGCTCTTCTGATGCCCTCACCACCCATGTCCCGGGATGTCAAGTCTGCTGCATGCTCAATCACAACCTTAATCAGAGCTTGTCTCCCCGGGAAATGTGTCAGATCTTTGGATTTTTTGTTGACATATTCTCTCCACTCCGACTTCCATGTGGAGAGATGGTGGAGTCGTGAATTATTATAGAATTCATTCAGGTAGTGTGGATCGCCTGCTCTTCCATGAGGCTTGTTGTTAGGTGAAGGACTCTTTGTTTCCTTGGAAATTGATAGCTTTGGACCTTCCACAACCACATTATTTGATGTACACGAGGTATCAGTACCTAGAGTGTTACTTTTAACATTTAACTTGCTTGAAGTGGAGGAATCATTCTCCCCTTCATTAATATTTGCCAATGAATCATCAAGGATGGCTTGCTTCTGTTCAGTCTCCACCATGTATCTTCCAAACTCGCTGTCTGAATCGCTCTCCTCTGTTCCACTCTCCACTTCCTTTACAATCTTTTCCATCCTACTGCGAATCTCCTCATCCATCACATCTTCCTCCTCATCCTCTTTTTCGACCATATTTCCACATCTGCTACTCTCGCCTACCAGATTTCTACTCAGGGCATTTTTTGTACATATACCTGCTATAGTGGAGTTGGATATTTTTGTTGATGATTTGGTAGCGTATGAGGACATGCCCTGCTGGATTTTGGTCTGACGTGTGTACAGCTGATAGGGGATGTATGACAAGAGCCTCCCGGCAGCAACACTGAAACAACACATATTTACCTTTCCAATGTTTCTGCCCTTAATATCATGACTAACTGCAATGATAGCGTCTTGTTCATGAATGTGCTGCAGTTGTGGACATTGCACGTGTGAATCTTGATAAATATAGTATGTCTACTTTGATGGCTGGGAATTCACACAGAAATGAAAGTAGAAAGGAAATATAAAACATAGATTTCATTTTTGAAAATACATGAGGATATGAACCACCATACTTCACGCCTGCATACTTTTCATGAAGCTAATGCACTTCATGAAGTACGCCAGCGTGAAGCGTCACAGTTCATACCCTCATGTATTTTCAACAATGAAATTTATTTCATAATTGTCAGAAAAACTATCCTTAACATCAGTAAAAGCATCTTGACAAAAAAAAAAAAAAAAAGCATCTTCACTAGACAAGGGTGATGCTCAAAAAGAAAAGATAAACATCGTGGAATGTCACCCTTGGCTAGATATTATGAATATTATGTTTTTGCATCATTCTACAATGATGTCACAGGTCTTTCAGATACCATATATCAGGTTTTTTCCGTGTGTATCCAATTTCCGCTTTGTTTGTGACGATTTCCAGATCGTGGAAAATAAATCAGCATAAATTTGATACAAAGTTTTGTTTTTGTTATATAGTATACAGGTACATGTAATAGTATGCTTTGTTCCCCTATATCTGACAAGCGCCAGATAACAGGTATGTAAGCCTCGTTGTTTATTTAATAACTGACAAACTAATTAAATGGGCCACGTTCTTTGCTTCAATCAATGTATACTAGTAATTATACCTCAGCTACTTATACATGTAACGGTACATGATTTATGACTGTTTTAAACTCTGAAAATAATCATCAATGAATAGTTTGCATTACAGCTACATTAGCTGGAGATTTAGATGGATCATTCCTTCCCTGCCAGCTGATATATCTGAGGAGTTCACTGTAAAACTTCCTGCTAATCAACTTATTTATGTTACTATGAAAGGTGATGATAACGAAAAGTGATTTACGTATATTTACTGGAGTGTAAACAAAAGTGCAAAATTGTTTTTGAAAAATGAATTCAAGAGTTGGTACGCAGCAGTTGATCAGGTCTTCCAAAATTGATGAGGTGAAGGTCGAACTATCTCTCATCCGGATTGATAAAGCCACTTGGAGCTGACAAAGCTCTATGATTCTATGCGAACATAACCCAAAATCATCAGAGAAGCATGAATATCATTCATAATAGGATTTGATTATAATTGCGACAGTAACTCAGAAATCATGTAAATTGTTTCATTGACTGAATTTTTGCATTAAAAATTAAGAGTCATATATACAAATACTGTCCCCCCCCCCCCCCCCCCCCCCCCCCAATTTCTTCATAAGTTTAAATAATTGTGAATTACATTTTCACTATGACTTTGAAATAGTGATGCAGAAAAAACCTGATATATGGTATGACCTTAAATACAGAGGTCACGGCAAGCATTGGCATATTCAAGAACCCTCACTACTACATCCCTGAGCTAAGCATAGGTCTAAATTTGTGGTACTTCGTCTCAACAGGAGTGAAAAATTCTTGACAGGACGTAAAACAAACAATTAAACACCTCAATGCATCAGCCAATCAAAATGCAGACTACATAACAGTTGCATTAAAATATTATTACAAAATTCTGCTTTCTCAAATACTCTGAGAAATGTACTTGCCTCTCCGTGATCCACTCCGGCTTGACCACCTTGCAGTGTTTCAGTCCCTTTGTAATCTTACTGTTGGTAAGACTGGTTGCTATTACATGTGTGACTCGTCTCTTAGAAAGGTAGTGTTCATAATGGCCACCATGTTGGTACATAATCCTTTTCAATTCATCAGAAGATGGCTCTGTAATAGAATAATGCAAATACTTCAAGGTTCAATCAACAACAAATGAAATGCTGACCATGCACATCTGTCACTTTGAGGAGAGTAAAATCTCTATCAATTCACTTGTTGTCATAGAGTACTTGAAAAAGTAAATTAAATATCAGAATGGAATGAACACAAAAAAGTATATCTAGTTACTAGATGCTGATCTGAAAATATAATTAGTAGTAGATCCATCTGCCTTAAACAAGACTTCCTCAGGTAGCCATCCATCACAAACCAGACTTATAGTGTAGCCATCCATCACAAACCAGACTTATAGTGTAGTCATCCACCACAAACCAGACTTATAGTGTAGTCATCCATCACAAACCAGACTTATAGTGTAGTCATCCATCACAAACCAGACTTATAATGTAAACATCCATCACAAACCAGACTTATAGTGTAAACATCCATTACAAACCAGACTTATAGTGTAAACATCCATCACAAACCAGACTTATAGTGTAAACATCCATCACAAACCAGACTTATAGTGTAAACATTCATCACAAACCAGACTTAAAGTGTAGTCATCCACCTTAAAAAAGACTTACAAGTGTACCAAACTACCATAAAGAAGACTGACTAGTGTAGCAGTATATCTTTCACAAGATTGACTAGTGTAGCAATCCTCCTTAAACAAGTCTTACTAGTGTAGCCATCCACCTTAAACAAGTTTTAACTAGTGTAGCCATTCAACTTAAACAAGACTTAACTAGTGTAGCCATCCAACTTAAATAAGACTTAACTAGTGTAGCCATCCAACTTAAACAAGTCTTACTAGTGTAGCAACCCAACTTAAATAAGACTTAACTAGTGTAGCCATCCAACTTAAATAAGACTGAACTAGTGTAGCCATCCAACTTAAACAAGACTTAACTAGTGTATTCATCCACCTTAAACAAGTCTTACTAGTGTAGCCATCCACCTTAAACAAGACTTAACTAGTGTAGTCATCCAACTTAAACAAGACTTACTAGTGTAGCCATCCAACTCAAACAAGACTTACTAGTGTAGCCATCCAACTTAAACAAGACTTAACTAGTGTAGCCATCCAACTTAAACAAGACTTAACTAGTGTAGTCATCCAACTTAAACAAGACTTAACTAGTGTAGCCATCCAACTTAAACAAGACTTAACTAGTGTAGCCATCCAACTTAAACAAGACTTAACTAGTGTAGCCATCCAACTTAAACAAGACTTAACTAGTGCAGCCATTCAACTTAAACAAGTCTTAACTAGTGTAGCCATCCAACTTAAACAAGTCTTACTAGTGTAGCCATCCAACTTAAACAAGTCTTACTACTAGTGTAGCCATCCAACTTAAACAAGTCTTACTAGTGTAGCAACCCAACTTAAACAAGACTGAACTAGTGTAGCCATCCAACTTAAACAAGACTTAACTAGTGTAGCCATCCAATTTAAACAAGACTTAACTAGTGTAGTCATCCAACTTAAACAAGACTTACTAGTGTAGCCATCCAACTTAAACAAGACTTAACTAGTGTAGCCATCCAACTTAAACAAGACTTAACTAGTGTAGCCATCCAACTTAAACAAGACTTACTAGTGTAGCCATCCACATGGATGACAATGCCTTGGAGGATGTTGGACTTCACACCTCCCATCCCAGTTCCCCCGCCTATGAACTGGTCATTCAGCTTCTGTTTCTTTGCAGCCATGTAACCTCCCTGTCATAATCAACAATATTTATAAACATATTAATAAAATGTAATGGAGTTATTAGTAGGAATTCCAAGAATGTATCAAACAAATCTCATTGTTTGAATCCTTACATGTAAATGCTTGTTAGAAAACCCATGCATGCTATCCTATTGATTCGAGATAAAAAAAATTAGGGCACACAATCAACCCAAATTTTTGCCACCAAACTTATCATCCCCCCCCCCCCTCCCAACAATTTCTTACTTCTTTTATACAATCTATGAATATATCATCTGTTTACTGATTTTCACATCTATATCATTAGTAAACAAAAACACAGCAGCTTCATGGAGCATTTGGTGATCTATAAAGGAAAAAAATTATTTTTTTTTTTGGCCTAAAACTTATGTATTCTAGATCATTCAGTTTTAATGAGATTGTTAGCACATGTACAACCATGACAGTGCTAAGACTTTCCCTTTGAATTTATTCAAATAATATGTTTTGGCTTCTTTTTAATATGTTTACAAAATTACCTCCAAGGAAAATATACCTGAAGAAATGAATCATTCAGCCATCCAAAGTTGAAGAAATGGGAGCATTTTTGGTTCCACATTATTAATGGTGCAAATGGAGACACAAAACCAGCCTCAAATGTTACTACATGAAGACATTGTTTTACTAACACGTCCAAATGACATAAAAAACTGACATCATATTTATGATAAGTAGTTCGTATCCCAGCCTGTATTGCATCATTAGCTGAATATTTAAGAAATAAGGTATCATATTGAGCCTAAAGGGCTTTAGGGAAAATTTGATCACGTACCAACCTGTATTTTTATCCAGATAAATATTTTAAAATGATACCTTATTACTTATATTTACATTTTTGATCGTTAACATTGCTGAATTGTGTTAACAACACGTTTCCATACATTCCACATTGTTGACCTACACAAGGAAGCGTCATATATGTTCAAAATGACGAAAACACAAAACAAAGTTCCATCAAATGAAGAACTGTTCTAATTATCAAGACACTAAAAAGCAAGTATATCAACATATACATATACTTGGGAGTATATAATGGAAAAATCTCCCGTATGTCTAATCTTAGGGGGGGGTTGATGATTTAAACAGGGGTGTGCAAGGTTACACTTACAGTTGTGATGCACTTTCACTTTTGAAAAGTGAAGACGTTGAAGACCGACTTTGAAAGATATTCTGTGGATATTACGGAGTTAACAGAAGACTGAGGTGGAGGAACATGAAGAACAGGGCTGCAGTCATCGGGTGTAGGTAAATCATTTATAGACAGGACAGAGGACGCAGCTCAGATGAATCTCCGGAAAGAACCGAACATCGCAGAGAATGTGGAAATGCATGAAGGTAAGGGACGGTTTAGGGAATAATCATGTTATTCTCTCCGCGGGGCAAATTAGTTTGACATGTTTGGTTTATACGTGTTAACTATTGACTCTATATAACCATGCTATTCATTCCGTTTATAAAAGTAAAAATCATTCAGTCACATTTATGGAATAAATGCTACATTTAAGTACGTAGTCGGTAGAGTACATGCTAATTCGCTCCGCGGAGCGTATAACATGATGATGCCCGGTTTGGATTTGGATATGTAATTGTTGACAAACATGAGCTCACTGAACACTTCTTTTGACTCGATAAATTTCTGTAATAGGTTTTTAATGATGCCTCGCTTCAATGTTCCGACATAAACTTGGAAACCTAAACCAATCACCTTATTTATGGCTGCTGTGGCACGGAGGCATTGGGGGTGTAGATCTTAATGCACTATGAACGACTTATCGGCCATACATCCTGTGAATGACCTTTTTGCTAAAGCCTAATGTCATCGTCTAGCAGTAGGTGCAATTCCGCATCACCGATGACCAGGGTGAAGTTGTAGCAGACGAAATTTTAGACATACATTAGTAAGGCATTGTTTACAGAAATTCTTTCATCAATTATTGATGAAAGTCCACTGCTTGGTATACAAATAAAACCATAAATACATTTTGTGATGTTGATTTCATCTATTGATAGACCTCTGTAGTAAGTGAGAGTGACTGCTAGATGTGTATTGCCTTAGTAAAAGTAGTACCTGTTACCTACTTTTAATAAATATTAATACGCACAGCATCTGTTGACCCCATAGTGGATTTATGCAGTGATAAATATGTATTGCTTGAAATAGTGTTATGTAGGAGAATACAGTTGAAAATGTAAATATTGTTATATACATTGTATTGCAAGCAATTGTAACTACTTGGCTACTTCAATAACTGCAAATATCATGAATGTAACTATATGAAGTCACAGATATACATTATATGAAACATGAGCTTTGGGGCTAAAACAAATGCAGTTAAGATAACATACATAGCTAAGATATTCTACCACAATCAATTTTCAACTTATATGTTTATGTATTGGAGTGAAAAAGACTTTAATGATCCCAAAACTGAATCTGTGGTGAAAATTGATCTTTCTTCTAAATAACACATTATTCAGAGATTCGATTCTTAACCTCATCCATATGCGTGCTTCCGGCAAATAAATGCATCGATTAATTCAATTTGATGCAATCTTTGCACTAAGTCTTCTTTCCGATTATGAAAAAGGACTAGCGTGATCCGGTATTGCAAGGTCAGTATCTACTTTCTCTTCACTAACCTATTCTCCATCCATTTCCCTGTCTACTTTCACTTCATTAACCCATTCTCCCCATCCATTCCCTTTTTACTTTCACTTCACTAACCCATTCTTCCCATCCATTTCCCTGTTTACTTTCACTTCACTAACTGATTCTTCCCATCCATTTCCCTGTCTACTTTCACTTCACTAACAAATTCTTCCCCATTCTCTCACCAGAGGGCGCGTTACGCAAGCTTTACATACACCTCTGTCAACGCTTGGAATCACGTGACAATATAATCACATGATATAAACAATCATTCTAGGTTTCCTTTCCCTTTAAAAGTTCAGACAACAGGTGATACATCAGGCTCTTTTCATAGCCAACTGACACTTTAATAAGTGCATATTTACCGTTTAGCTGTTTTTCTCTTATTTTACAAGTTTTATCGTATTTTTACAGCCTCTCATACTTTTGATTCCATGTTTACATTTAAATCTCCACCACGTGTATATCCTACATTCATACGCACATTACGAAGTAGTTCCAAATTTATGATCAGAAAACGGCGATTTTAAACAATTTACAGTAAGCATCAATTTAATTGCACCAAAAACATATTATATGACTAAATATTTAGTCCAAAACATAAATGTTGGATCAAAGAAACTTTTACAAGATTTCTGTAAAAAGCCGTTGACAGAGGTGTAGTGCGAGGAGCGCACGGAACTCTGGGTAGAGAATGATTCTTCCCATCCATTTCCCTGTCTACTTTCACTTCACTAACTGATTCTTCCCATCCATTTCCCTGTCTACTTTCACTTCACTAACCAATTCTTCCCATCCATTTCCCTGTCTACTTTCACTTCACTAACCGATTCTTCCCATCCATTTCCCTGTCTACTTTCACTTCACTAATCAATTCTTCCCATCCATTTCCTGGTCTACTTTCACTTCACCAACCAATTCTTCCCATCCATTTCCCTGTCTACTTTCACTTCACCAACCAATTCTTCCCATCCATTTCCCTGTCTACTTTCACTTCACTAACCGATTCTTCCCATCCATTTCCCTGTCTGCTCTTCTTCTTTAATGGTTGATTTGTCTTTGATTCAGCCATGCTGTTCGAACTGTAGTCACTGTGGTTCCTCGTAAAACTGATACCTGATGAAATCAACACCTGTTAAGATATACAAATAAAAGTTTAAACATAAAACGAAGTTAAAAATAATTATACACATCATCAGTATCTCACAATCTAAAAAATGATATGTATAGAATCTACAAACCTTTGTTATGTGTTCTAAGTTCATTCCATAAACATCAAGCTTATATATAACAGTTTCTAATTAAATTATTTAATTTACTTAAAATTTACTACTAAATACATGTACACCAAAAGAAATTTTGAAATAGTTTCTTTGTAAAATTTCCATATTTCATAGAGATTCTGTAATTTGGTTTACTTAATAACAGCACCAAATGTAATAAATAGGGAGAAAATGCAATGATTCACTAGACTGGGATTCGAACACAGGTCCCTAAATTGACTCTCTAGTCAGTACCAAACTGGCCTATCTGAGCACCGGCAATCTAACCCGTTTGATCACCACAATTGCAATGTTAACATGGTACCAGCCCCCTTTCCCACTTTCTTAGGCACTGAAATGATTTGTAACTCATTGTTAGACTGACTCCCACACCCAGTTTGTGCAAGTCACATGATATTTGATTCTATATATTATTTGACATTTATGAATTTGATTCGCTTCCTCAAACATAAAATCTTCCAATTCTTCAATTGGTCAAATGAGTATTATGTCTAATAAACAAACATGAACAACGAATAAATACCAAGACACTGTGTCTACTTGGATGAAGGCTTCTGGGTCCAACTGAACACAAAATAATATGAATTTGAAAGTTGCCGACATATCTATAATGCATGATCTCGTAGAGTGCAAGAAGACAATTGACACGGACTAGTGTTCGCTGAAATATTACAAATAGAATATAAAATTTTACCACTAGAATTCACGGTTCTCTAACATATTACACCCAAATGACATAATCATCTGATAATGTAAATGTTCAGCTTCCGCGCCAAATCATTGAGGAAATTCGAAAAACGGAAGTAAACAAATATATAGAAATCAAATACAGACTGGCATAAACCCGGAAAGTTTTTGCATAGAACTTCAAGTCAATTTGGGTCATTTATTCACCATTAAACCCAGAAATGTGACTTATGTCAGCAGTTTCTTGGTAGAGTACGTGGAATCCAATTACTGCCTTGTACTCATCGCCGCGATGACACAATGGTAAGATGGCGATGGCATGATATGCTACCATTTTGTCATCGCTACCATGCCATATCATCAACCTCCTTAATTTTGAGCATTGTTCATGAAAAGAAGGGTATGAAATGAGAAGAATAAGACTGACGAGAGCGAAGTAGAATAAGACTGATGAGGGCGAAGAAGAATAGGACCGACGAGGGCGAAGAAGAATAGGACCGACGAGGGCGAAGAAGAATAGGACCGACGAGGGCGAAGAATAAGTCTGACGAGAAGCGAAGAAGAATAGGACTGACGAGGGCGAAGAATAAGACTGACGAGAAGCGAAGAAGAATAGGACCGACGAGGGCGAAGAATAAGACTGACGAGAAGCGAAGAAGAATAGGACCGACGAGGGCGAAGAATAAGACTGACGAGAAGCGAAGAAGAATAGGACCGACGAGGGCGAAGAATAAGTCTGACGAGAAGCGAAGAAGAATAGGACTGACGAGGGCGAAGAATAAGTCTGACGAGAAGCAAAGAAGAATAGGACTGACGAGGGCGAAGAATAAGACTGACGAGAAGCGAAGAAGAATAGGACTGACGAGGGCGAAAAAGAATAGGACTGACGAGGGCGAAAAAGAATAGGACTGACGAGGGCGAAAAAGAATAGGACTGACGAGGGCGAAGAATAAGACTGACGAGAAGCGAAGAAGAATAGGACTGACGAGGGCGAAGAATAAGACTGACGAGAAGCGAAGAAGAATAGGACTGACGAGGGCAAAGAATAAGACTGACGAGAAGCGAAGAAGAATAGGACTGACGAGAAGCGAAGAAGAATAGGACCGACGAGGGCGAAAAAGAATAGGACTGACGAGAAGCGAAGAAGAATAGGACCGACGAGGGCGAGGAATAAGACTGACGAGAGCGACGACGAAGAAGAAGAATAGGACTGACGAGGGTGAAGAAGAATAAGACTGACGAGAGCGAAGAAGAATAGGACCGACGAGAAGCGAAGAAGAAGAGGACTGACGAGAGCGAAGAAGAATAGGACTGACGAGGGCGAGGAATAAGACTGACGAGAGCGACGAAGAAGAAGAATAGGACTGACGAGAGCGAAGAAGAATAGGACTGATGAGAGCGAAGAAGAATAGGACTGACAAGGGCGAAGAAGTCTGACGATAGCGAAGAATAGGACTGACGAGGGCGAAGAAGAAGTCTGACGATTGCGAAGAAGAATAGGACTGACGAGGGTGAAGAAGAATAGGACTGACGAGAGCGAAGAAATAGTCAAAAGAGGAATAAGACAGGTCATCGGAAAGAGGATGGACGTAGTAATTCATTAATTGTTCACCCCTCTCTCTCCTTATTAATAGAAATGCTATTAATGCCTCTCTCTAAGTATATCGTAATTCAGTATCATTTATCGAATATAAATCATGATTTTTGGAACAGAATCAAGATTTTCGCATAATCGAATAGATTACAATTTTCTCATATGAATAACAAGATTATTAAAAATATATCAAGATTTTTGCATATAAATAACAAGATTATGAAATATAAATGAAGATTTCTGCATAAATAATGATTTTTATAAATAGATAAAAAGATTATCGAATTTTCGCATATAAATAACATGATTATCAAATATGGATAAAGATTTTTGCATATAAATCAAGATTTTAAAAAACGTTTTACACACCATAGCAGAACATAGACTCACAAAATAATTTGTTGATGCTATTCATGATGTCTCATTACAATGTATCGGTGTCAAAATTTCGTTTCTGCCATGAACTTTGTATATTTATATATTTACCCACTGTATTACTATATCGAAGTCGGAACCTTCCGCCATTTGCCTGTACATTGTATATCTTGTGTACCTATGAGCCTCTGGGCTCCTTTGGTCAATAAACAAACTAAATACCGTAACACAAACAGGTACAGTGGCGGATTTAGGGTAGACCCCACCCCCCTTTTTTTGTGCAAATTTTTTTTAAAAAGTAGTAGAACAGCAAAAGTATAAGATTTAACGCTATACAAACAAGACCCCCCCCCCTTTTTTTGTGACCAAAAATTAAAAAAAAGTAGTAGAACAGCAAAAGTATAAGATTTAACGCTATACAAACAAGTGCATCAAAATAAACAAACACATCATTGATTTTATTATACATAAGATATAACTAGAGTAGCCCATCAAAGTAACCTAAAGGGCCTCAAAACACAGGAACCCCCAGCCTACTGGGCTCCCATTTTAACAAATCCTGGATCCGCCACAGACCTAGTGATGTCGTGTTATATTTCAGCTCTGTGTTTTTACACGGATTCTCATATGAAAATCCACTCAAACTATAGTGTACGCAATGTCACTAGAGTGTTTATGTTCAATGTTAATTTGAAACCCTGCACGGAGACACGACCGATCAGCGTAATACTGGAATAATTGGTAACAACTGTTTATTGTACTCATATATAGCACATACTACTATATACTGAGTTGTAATAGCTGGAGATTACCATTTTGTTGCTGTGCTGTAGACTCTAGAATTCTGACAAATAGAGACCGGCCGCCATAGCATACTGGTTTAAGTGCTCAGTTTGCAATCGCCCAGTTTCCTATTGCGGTTTGGACGTGTAATCGCTCGGTTTCCTGTCGTGGTTTGAGCGTTCGGTTTGCAGTCACTCGGTTTCCTGTCGTGGTTTAAGCACTCGGTTTGCAACCACTCGGTTTTCTGTCGTGGTATGGACGTTCGGTTTGCAATCACTCGGTTTCCTGTCGTGGTTTAGACGTTCGGTTTGCAATCACTCGTTTCCTGTCGTGGTTTAGACGTGTAATCGCTCGGTTTCCTGTCGTGGTTTGAGCGTTCGGTTTGCAAATACTCGGTTTCCTGTCGTGTTTTGGACGTTCGGTTTGTAATCTCCCGGTTTCCTGTCGTGGTTTGGACATTCGGTTTGCAGTCACTCGGTTTCCTGTCGTGGTTTGAGCGTTCGGTTTGTAATCACTCGGTTTCCTGTCGTGGTTTAAGCACTCGGTTTGCAATCATTCGGTTTCCTGTCGTGGTTTGGACGTCCGGTTGGCAATCACTCGGTTTTCTGTCGTGGTTTGGACGTCCGGTTGGCAATCACTCGGTTTCCTGTCGTGGTTTGGACGTCCGGTTGGCAATCACTCGGTTTCCTGTCGTGGTTTGGACGTCTGGTTTGCAATCACTCGGTTCCTGTCGTGGTTTAGGCACAGATTCGTCGATTCTCCATCCTGGAGCCGCGTCAAACCTATGACATCTGGTATAGGTAATGACTATTTCTTCGCTTAACCGACATTATAGAAATGAAAGTGATAGATCTTTCGGATGTGACCTTAAAACTAGAGTTCCCGTCATTATAGGTGTTGGCACGATAGAAAACCCTCACTGCTACGACCCTGAGCATAATGCATAGGTAAAAAATTTGTGGCAACTCACCGTGCACATGAATGAAGTAGTCTCAAATGTGACGTAAAACGACATACATAAAAGACTGTCCATTAGAACCTTAAACAGAATATTCCTATAGCCTGTTCCCTATTGACATTACTATATTCGCGACATATGTGTGATATTAAAACGTAGACTGACAAATATACCGAAGACGATACTCATTAAACACATTAAAGAAGATCTCTCCAAGATGTTTACCAGCAGATGAAGCGAGAATTACAAATGCCAATTTGACGCCATTAAAGTTGCGCAGAACTATGATACCGTTGTCGTTTTTCGTACAATGGCACATTCTAGAGACCGTATTAGTGACAGATCAGAGATTGACTTTTTCAATAAAAATAAGTCGTACATTTTTGACCTCTTAATTTTTTTAAAATCAAAAGTGGACGCCTCATACAAAAGCGACTCTTCCTCTTGTTAGGCCGATTCGTCCGCAGGTGAGAATAATGGCTGGTTGCGTATCTGTAGTTCACATAAGCATAGCCCAGCGGTTGATCTACGAATCACGTAATCCGGGTTTAAATGGCAGGTGAGTCGGAGTTACCCGAGTACAAAGTCTGTTGCACGCTTTAAAACTAAACCAGGCTTACCTGATCCATACTTTCGACGGCACAAATAGAAGGATGTCAAAAAATTCAAAGTCTCCAAATTTTACTGCTTTAGAAAAGACCGTTTTATTGGAGCTCATTGATTCCAGGAAGGATGTCATTGAAAATAAACAAAACGATGGCAAAATGGTATTAAAGAAAAACTCAGAATGGGAAAAAATTACGACTGAATTTAATGCCAGCCATGGTGTTCATCAAAGGACATGCATTCAACTGAAGTCTCTCTGGAAAAATATAAAGTCCAGGACGAAAACGGCCGTTGCAAGAGACCGAAGGGAAAAAGCAAAAACTGATGGGGGTCCACAAACGGATACGGAATTAGACAGTCTGCATACAGCAATATCAACAATGCTTCCACAGCAAATTAACAGCATTGGCAATGAATTTGATGATGATGCTGCTTTGCATGGTGACTTAGATAAAAATCCCAGTCCCAATAAAGAGGTGAGATATACTAATGAAAAATTGAGTGTTGACGTTTATTATGTTAATTACATTATCAATATATATAATGGATGACATTTACTTTGAAATACTTTTTTTTTGGATGACAACAAAGTAATTGTTTTGGTAAATTAGAAATATTACAAATGTTTTCTCCATAGGCACGTTGTGTCATGGAATCTAATGAAACCCCATCAGCTCATAATTCCGCATCTACCACACCACCAATCATGAAGAGGAAGCTCCCCGGTAAACAGGAACAGGTGAAATCCAGACTGCTGGAGATGGCGGAAGCGGAACATGCTGCAAAAATGCGTGTATATCAATTAAAGGAAGATATTCTCATTCTTAAAAAGCGTAAGCTAGAAGAATCTCTGTCCATCAGAACTGAAACAAATAGACCTAGCACAAGTAACAGTGTTTGTTCTGCATGGAGACCATTTTAATATTGTTTGTCTCCATACGCCAAATATCAAAATAAAATACATTCATACTAGTGCTTACCTTAACTTTTTTTTATCTAAAATTTCGAATCAGAATTTTACGAAGGGCTCTCCCTCCCTGATTGTAGTTCTGTAGCACAGGGACTGGTACATCGTCATTATCATCCCAGTCATCTTCATTTGGAAGAGGAATTGAAAGATCCCTGGCTATGTTATATAACACATAACAAGCTGTAATCACAGTGATGTTTGTTTGAAGTTTTAGACGAAGTTGCTGTTGCAAACATGGAAATCTTCTCTTCAAGATTCCGAAGACGTTTTCGATTTTTACACGTGTATTACATAAAGCTAAATTGAATCTTCTTTCCTCTCTGGAGTTTGGAGTGAGGACTGGAGTTACAAGATACGACCGCAGTGGGTATCCATTGTCACCCAGCAAAATACCATTTATTTCTCTGCACTCAAACTTGGCACATATATTAGAATTTTCAAAAATTCTACTGTCATGGGTACTACCAGGCCAACGAACCACAACATTTGTAAGTTTAAGTTCGTGATCACAAATTGCCTGTACATTAATTGAGAAAAAGCCTTTCCTATTTCTAAAAAGTTCAGCATTACCCCCTCCTGGGGAGATAATAGGGATGTGGGTGCAATCTATTAGTCCCACAACACCAGGTATGCCACTTTGTTGCATAAACGCTCTTTGTACATCCAAGATTCTATTTCCAGCAGGAAATTTTATATGGTATTTGTACAAAGAAGCTATTGCACGCGAAACGTTTTTAATGACAGAGACACAGTACATTTGTGTACCCCAAACAAATCACCATTTACTGATAAAAAATTTCCTGTTGCATAATATCTCAGAGTTATCAGAAGCTGGTTCAGTGGAGAGACCGAGGAAATACGCTGAGTTCCATTGCCTAAATCATCAATATCGTCTAGAATAGACAAAACAGCCTCTTTGCTAAGTCGAAATCTATTCATAAAATCTGTATCATTGTAATACGTGAAAGGATTAATTAAGTCTGTCTCTAACAATTCGTTCTCTTATAATCAACCTTTCTACAAGATCAAACCTCTCTACTGCTTCCAAATATTCCGCCATCATTTCCCACAAAAACACGAAGCTGGGTTTAAACCACCCGCATACCTGGTTT